>NC_052392.1:8901379-9201379 GCF_009389715.1 Phoenix dactylifera
CAAGCACAAAAATGACGAACCAAGTAGTCTAAAGCAGCTAGAGATGGAACATGATCATGAGAACACCATAAGCGTAATTGATTGAATAAAATTCAAATGCTTTGAGAATACTGTAAACAAAAAATTAATAGAATAAATTAATAATTCTCTGAAAAACTAAATCTTTTTGTGGGAGTTTGCTAGAACATAGAAAATTAAATATAAACTCATGTGCCAATAATATCAGAAAATAAAAACATTTGTGAATTTCAAGTGGTACATTTCAAATTCAAATTTGAAATGCACTAGAAATGGTAATCTTGTTGGCATATCTTGTGATTGTAGCTGGCATGAATCAAGTCTGCTATCAATAATGATATACACAGTTTACAATAAAAGAATACTTCAAAAACTATTCTTAACCAGATCCTGGAACATTCACTGATATTACATGCTATTCAATTAATATCAACTAAACTAAGGCTTTTTTCTAACTCCGAAAATGGAGAGTTTTGATCCTGCCTGAGGATTGAATCAAGTAGCTCTAACCACTATATTTCAAATAAAGATGAGAGCAACAATAAAAATTACTATGTCTCAAATATAGACTTTTCAGTAAAGTTGATTAGTCCATGGAGAAAGTTAAAAAAAGGTAACTGCTTAAAATAAAACAAGCCTAAGAACTTATGCACCTGCTTGAAGAATGTATCAATATCATCCATAAAGTCACACTTGTCCATGTCAAATTCTGTTTCAGATGGTGAATGCTCTGAAAGATGTTTCGTCAATTCTGGATTACTTATTTCTTTGAATTTTTCTCCATCAGGACAACTCTGCAAATCCACTGAGTCTCCACTAACTTGCATTCCCATAACTGCTCCAGTGTGGTCAACAAACTTATTCTGCTCATATTGCACTGTATACAGCAAGAGTTTATAGTTAAACAGAGGATAACTGTAAGTATAACAAGATTTAGATATATGTGCAATTTTGTAGACACATATGTTTAGAATTAAATGGACAGTTCAGCTCAGGTGCAGTTGAAAAGAATGATAAATTTTCGCAACATCGTAATTCAAAAATAAGCAGCTGAATTTGCCCTATGTTGCTTACTTGGAAGTATTGCATTCAACTCAGCTACGGTGATGTTTTCCAAGATATCATGATAATCATTTGATGAACACCCAGGTTGGAAACCTGAGCTTGGTCCAGGATGTCCACTGGTTGCACAAGGATTATAGGAAGAATTCTGCACAGAGCCATCAACTTGATCTGGTGAAGTAAGAAACTGACAGCTCAAGCTGTTGAATCCTGACGGGGCATTTGATGTCCCCATCATGGAAGGATTTGACAAAAGCCCAGGTTGAGGACCTGAATTTGGTCCAGGATTTCCACTGCTTGAACAAGGATTATGAAAAGAATTCTGCATATGGCCATCAACTTGATTTGGACTTGCGGGGAGATTGTGATAGGCCGGGAACTGGAATCCTGATTGGGTATTTGATGTTCCCACTACATCAGGATTCGATGCATATCCAAACTGTTGCATTCTTAATTGACCTGCTTGAGGATTTGCTGTAAATTGTTGGTGTACACTATCTGGATTGTTCATTGAAGGAGGTAAGCATGCTGGTGCAATTTGAGAAAGGTTATAGTGAGAATTTTGAGAATGACAAAATGGATAAACTGCATATTGATTTTGATGCTTACCAACTTTAAGACCTCCAAGAGTACTGACATTGGAATCGAGCTGTTGATTAAAGGGAAGTAGAAGAGAGCTTGGATGGCTGCCACCATATCCAATTGGGCCAAGACCACCATAATATTGTAGATCCATTCTTATACCATTCTTCTTAAGAGCCAGTCTATACTTCTGTATTACAAGTAAAAGGAAAAAATAAGCTGCTTTTGCTTATAGAACACCATTCTAAAAAAAATATGGTGCATGACATTAATGATTTATATAAATGAGATAACCTCAAATAATTCACAAATGTATAACATTAGATTCAAAATTGTGGTTGTAGATATGTGCATTTAATTGTGTGGATAGACATATAGAAGACCTTATATACATTACCAACAAAGGCTTGGAAATACTAAAAATATGAACTGACCTGCAGATGGCTTGCAATATTCTCACGAGTAAGTCCTGAGACATTCATTAAATCCTGTATCTTTCTGGGCACCGCTCCTGCAAGACAAAATAATACTTTTAAGATTCTATCATAAATAACTCTGTGAAGATTGCATTGTATTCAGTTTTACTTACTATCTATGCCTAAATGATGTACAGCTTTCAGGAATAGAGCATGCATCTCCAGTGACCACACAAACCTAGGCTTCTTCTGTGTTGATGAGCCATCACTACATCTCTCTCTCTCTCTGCCTTTTCTCATAACCTTTGTAGTATGACCATCTTCTAATTCTTGTTCATGACCAGCTTCTAATTCCCTATCATGATTATCTTCTAATTCTATTTCATGGTTATCATCAAATTCTTCTTCAAGATCATCTTCTAATGCCATTTCATGATTATTCCTGTCACCAAGACTGTGAGCCCCCTTTGTACCATGTAATGATTTCTTAACCACGTGCTTCCAGATGAGCCTCAGTTCCTCAAGCCTCACAGGTTTCACCAAATAGTCAACAGCCCCATACGCAATACCTTTCAACACTGTATTTACTTCGCCATCTGCGGACAACACTGAATAAAAATTGCTTCTGTTAAGAATCATGTAGAGATCATAGGTAAATGTGACGAAGGTAATAAACTTTTTTATTCATAGTAGTTGCCCACTTACTAATTACAGGTACATCCATCTCGAGTCTAATGGCTTCCAACAGTCCAAATCCGTCCATCTCAGGCATCCGAACATCACTAATGACAAGATCATAATTGTCTCTGTTCTCTCTTAATAACTTTAAAGCTGTAAGTGCATTCAGGGTTGCAGTAACTGCGCACCATACATAATTAGCACAATGAAACAGGTTACGAGTAAGCATTTTTCAAATAAGAGGAGTAAGCATTTTTCATATAAGAAAGTCTTTTAACTGATATGATGAACAGTCCTTGCTAATCTGCATCAAACTTCCACCAGCATATTATGTATGGGCAAGGTTGCCATAGAAATCAAAAAATGGATTTTGATACCCATCTAGTAGCATTACGTAATAATCATACAACCCAAACATAGAAATTTAAAATCAAACCAATAATAAGCTTGTGGACGGAGCGAAACACGAGTCTTATAAGAAGAGTTACAAGTGAGTTCCGGATGGTGAAAATGGTTGTCCCAAAGAATGCTGCTGAGCCAACAGATTCATATTGCTGAATCTCAAGCAATTGTTGGAATAAGTACATAAAAGATGCTCTCATTTTTATTTTTTATAGGCCATCCAGTAGTGCAGTGATAGCATCATGTTAAAGTTGTTAACAAAAGTCCGAAGATGGATTTCCATATTGATCTATTAGCATTTTATAAAAAGCAAACAACACAAAGAGATGACGTTGATGAGAAGCTAGATTTATTTGATATTAAGAGATTTATATCAGCATAACATTAAAGATATTCCCACTTTTGACGTTCAAGGCATCTATGATCCACAACCTTCAATGCAGGATATTGGAAATAACAAGATATGGACTTCCTGATATGACAAATCTTGAAAGTAAAGGACGCTGTATAAATATATTTCTATAGATATATGACTACATTACCAGTCATCCTCTTCTTTTCCTTCATTTTATTTTCCTTTCTTTGTTAAAAGACCACTGATATTTGCAACCATATTAACAAGATCATTTTATTGTTTAAAAAAATTCTAGTTTGAGATATTTATAGGTTATCGAGTGTCTATTCAAAAATTATCGGTGTTGGTTAATAACAAAGCACATGCTTTAAACATGTGCAATGATATTCATCTCACTCCACATGCTGTTGTTAACAAACTAGTTACTACTACCCGCCATATCCCAACTAATCAGTTAATCACAATTATTTTATTATGTATAGTGTAATTTGTATGATCACTTACTAGCCATTTGAACATCCAAATTAATTTGAGAGAGAAACTTTATTGCTACCCAAAGTCAGCTTTGTCTGATCCAGTTTTAAGCCACCTGGGTTATGAGTTGAAAAGATGTTATCCAATGTGTGGAACAGAACTTCAAGAACCACATACTTCTGTTTTATTGCATATGAATTGTATACAAACTTCAACATTATGTTTTTCTATCGAGGAACCAATTCATCATACTAAATAGTCACCATATACACAAGTAATACGACTAATATTGGATGATAAGCTATTGTCCCTTCCATCATTTGTTTGAAACAATTTTATATTGCGTGAGTCAGATACATAAATACTCAATACAACTTCTCATGATTATCATCAGACTTCAGAATGTGGAGTTTTTTAATAATTTTGAAATATTTTCATTTAACAAGAAAAAATATTGAAATAATTCAGCTTGGGCTATGTAAAAAACATGCTAAGAAAACCAAGACCTTGTCTGTTGATTTGACATGGATGTCCTAAGAACCTGACATGGACAAGTCTCTCCTAGCCAAAGTACAGACTTTATTTCTTTTATTTCTAAAATTGAGAACCAAAATTACAGCTTAACCAATATAGTTAAAAAGCTGCTTACAATCCTTAGGCCTATATAAATATTTGAACTTAAAGGTTGAAGCCTTATATAGTCTAAATTTCCTTGACTATGAATTATGTTCTTTCACTACAATTACAAGAATAAGAAGCCCACGATGACTAAAAATTATGCTAACATAGGTATTGTACTATTTGGTTTAGGATGCTTAAATAGATGAAGATAGAAGTTAATCTACATTACATATTGTTCGAACTTTAAGAGTGCTCGAGAAGTCAAATTTTTGACCAAAGGAGCAAAAGTCAGCATATAACAAATCCCTACTTCTTGGTGAAAATGAGAAAATAAATGAACTGTTAATGTTTATACAAAATTAATGAATTCATGGGTTCAATATAAAGCATCTAACTCTTTGAAAAACTCTTTTCTGCAAACCAGGTAATTAACATATGTAATCCAAATAGGACTTGTTCAAGAAATATACCACTATGACTTGCTATGATCCAACTCATATATCAGATTTAACGACATTTTTAAGCATCATACTGGTAAAACCAGCTGGCACGTATAAGGATAATGTAGAGCCTCAAAGTCAGCTTCAAAACAAGTATTTACATGCACAAAACTGGCATGTGTTCATCGAGTTATGCATATAAAAGGAACCTTTTTTCTTTGCCATAAAATTTTATTTTAAAGCATATCTCAACTCATAAACTATTATGTACATCATTAAATAAAGAAAGGGAAAAAAGAATCCACAATTCTAAGGTGAATCAGAAAGGGAAAAAATTAACTAGGAACAATGACAGCCTTCAGATCTAGTTTATAAAAGCTAAAGACAGATCTCCTATGTCAGATCTAGCTAAAAACTGCTAAGCATTGGTATCTTTCCTCATGATCAACATGAAAGTCTTTTCCCATTAATATGGCATCTATTTAGCAGAACACAAAGAAGAGAATATCGGACAAGATTTTACAACAGATTGTCAATATGACAATATCCCTCTAAGAATTGGTGCTAGGTTCCAAATTTGAGTAGATGTACTCTATGAGTTGCAATTAAAGCTCATGAAACCCTGGAACAATCCTCCCAAATTCCCTAAGATTAAGAGAGAGCCATAGATGGAAAATGTGATTTAGGAAACCGCAACATCTGAAGCACAAATTATAAGCCAAGAGTCGTTTCAATTAGTCATTTCAATTCAAGGTCCACAATCTCGGTACCAAGTACCATATTGATATCTTATTGGTTCGGTATGGTATACACTCTATACCGAAATAGATTTGTAACCATTATTCTAAATTTTTATCTCAGTGTGCTTCGATATAGGTCGGTATGCTTCGGTATAAGCCCGTGCACACCTCGGTATACCTTGGTACACCTCGATACAGGGCAATATAGGGCTTATACCGACTCAAAGTCGAGTTTCATACTAGTTTTCTCCCAGTACGGTATGGAACACCTCGTACCAAGTGGTACGGCAGACTATATTTCAATTACCAATTTCAAAGAACACAATGTCAATATTTGTTGAAGTGAGAAAAGTGTTCAAAATACTTTAAAAACTAGATGATTTTAGTGCTTAGAAGGCCTATATGCTAGTGAGAGGTATCGCGGTTATATAATTTTCTTCTAAGCTTTTGAATATGGCCATATTTCGAACTAGGGTTGGAAGTGAGCCAGGTTGGCTTCAATTTGGGCTTTATGCCCGCTCTAAATAAAACATTGGTCAAGCTTGGGCCTGGAACCCCATGCGGCCACATCTAATTTCTTTCTTCCTTCCCCTCACTTGGGTCTGGCACGTTTTGGGAGCTAGACTTGGGTTCAAGCATTGTTTGGGCTTGGCCAAACTTTGAATAAAAAATTCGGGCCCAGGCCTGGCGAAAAGTCTGAAACTTTTTAGGTTCAAGTCCAAGTAGTAAGAAAACCCGACCTAGTTCCAACTATACTTTACTAAAGTTTTAAATACCGGTACCAAACCTCATGTCATTTTTCCATTAGAATGGTACAACATCACTATGGTACCAGCATTGATGGTATGTACCAAAGTTGAAAGCATCAAAAAGAATGATAAAATGTTAATATGCATCGATACATTCGGTATGATAATGTCAATACACACCTCATGACACCATCCAAGCAACAGCAAAACTCAACCCAACCTGGCCTAATTCCAACCCTACTTTTAACCAAGGTTTTAAAAACCAGTACCAAACCCCATAGCCTTTTTTCATCAGAATTATAGGGCATCAAGTAGGTACCAGTACCCATGTACCAAAATTGAAAATATAAAAAAGAATAAAAAACTATCGTTACTCATCAAAATGATTGGTATAAATGGAATTATCAGTAAACAACGCTACGGACCTTACAGATAGTTTAGACATCCTAGCACCCACACCGGTGTCAATTTCTCATCAAAATGATACAATACTAATGGTGTCATCCTATTCCAACAGTTTTTGAATCCATGATTTTAACTATGTACCTTCTAGTTTAACCAAAGCAAGATTTGTTTAATAATAACATATACAACAACAAGAACCAACAAGAAATTAATTCAATGAGAATTCTCTTTTTTGACCTTACAGCATAGATGGTAATTCTTACTAATAAATTAGTACTTTAGGAAAACATTAAAAAGTGTTTCCTTAAAACAAGGTTATAGAGCAAGACTTTTTTACTCTCAAATTGGGTAAAGCAAGGTTCGTTGTGCCAGTACCAGAGCCCGTACTGGTCGGTCGGCAGCACAGTTTGATATGCCCCCATGTCGTTCTGTGTCGGGCCCATACTGACTCAGCAAAGAGGGCAAGAGAGAGGGAGAACGGGAGAGAGGAAGAGAGAGATGGGGGAGGGAGAGGGAAGAGGGGCTCCGAAGGCTGCTGGAGGGCACCGAAAGGGTGCTGGAGGGCCTCAAAGGGTCGGAGGAGGGGCTCTGACCTCCGGACCTCTTGTTTTATTTGAAACAGAGGTCCATTGGGGCTCCATTTTTATTTTAAAAATTTTACGTGAAGTTGGAAAGGGGGTTGCCGACTTCACTTAAAATTTTCAAAATAAAGCCGACTTCACTTAAAATTTTTAAAATAAAAAAGGAGCCCCGACAAACCCCTATTTCTTTCAAAATAGAGGTCTGGAGGGTAGATCCCTTCCTCTGGCCTTCTATGACCCTCCATCCCTCTCCCTCTCCCTTCCTCCCCCTCTCTCTATCTTTTCCTCTCTTTTCTTCCCCCTCTCCCCCTTCCGTCGGTTTCTCGTTTTAAATGTCAGAACCATCCCGATTCACCGCCAGCACGGCTCGGTACGCTCCAAATTGGGCGGTTCGAGACAGTTCTGCAATCCTTGGGGTAAAGCATTGGTGTAAGTTTTAGCTTCTTTTTGGGAAGAAACATTTCAATTAACAAGAAATATTATAGGAAAGAAATTAAGGATATGAGTGTTATTTAAAAATAGAAACTACTACATCAATATTCACTAAGTAAAAATATTTACAAATATTAATGCAAAATACATATTTTATAAAAAAATGTGGTTCAGTAATAGCATGTTTTAATATTTGTAGCTATATCCACTAGATTACGGTGTTAGATACAATCTTGGACCATGCTCCCAATCCTGCTCCATGGCCATTATCTTCTTTACTTTTTCAACTTTGGATAATGTCAAATCTTTTGCTCCCTTATTCTAGGAGAATAAATGAGCCAAGCTCTCACATGTCACATTGTGCTAAAGCTCAGCACATACTATAATTAAATTGATCTTCAGTTTGGCTCAACTACTCTTGAGTCAAAATTGAGCTACTCGTGGTTGGTTCATTCTAGAGATTTGTAAGAATTTGATATCCTCCAAGGATTTGATTTATATACTCTTAGCTAATCTATGTTAGATCTCAATCTATTGGCTTATATGTTTATTAACAAGTAAAAGTTGTGACTGTTAGATTGAGGTGCAACAACTGAGATACATTTTTCTTTGCATGAAATATGTTAACATTTGATAAATAGATATAAAGAGTATACTTGATTAATAAATGGTAGATTAAATGTTAATATATATATATATATATATGTATGTATGTATGTATGAAGAAAAGAGATTGTTTCATTGAGTTAAACATGACCAAGTTGAGAAAATCTCAATCTTAGCTTAGTAATCAACCAAGCCCTTATTAAGCTAAAGTTCAAGCTAAATGTGAGCTAATCACAAACTTCTCACTCATTTGATGAGCCTACTTTGATCCTCTCTAGTTTTCACTCTGTTTCCATGCACGGGCTATTTTTTTAAGTTTTAACAGGTATGCCATACTTGCACTGTAAAAAAAATATATTATCTGGTTAGATAAAAAAATTAGCATTCACTTTCGTGGAGAACCACAAAAAATAAAATGCATTTATAAGAGATTGTAAATTATCAAAAATGCTCTAGAATGAATTTTTGAAGCAGCATGGCGTAATTGCCCTCTTGCTATTGATGCAAGGCATCATCTTACCTTTCCTAACTGGGATCACTCCAACAACTATACCACCTTCAGCACACTTGTGAGTCCTTAAATTCTACAATGTTCCAAGTGATGGCCTTCTAGGACATGGCTTTGCACTTGTATTATATTCAAAAGGGCATTGCAGCATGTTCTTCAACATGCACTTTCCTATGGAGGTGAGTGCAGTCTTGTAGTCTAAATAGAAAGTGCAGATTGCAGTCCATCATGGGAGCATAATGCCTTCGTAATGAATTCTACGACCATGAAATGATAAAATCTGCACTTTATTGCTCCTTTCAGAAAATCCAGCAACAGACGAAATGACAAGGTTACGCAAATCACTTATGAAACACATGTCGGAGCATGTGGTGGATATATTAGAGGACAAGCTTGATTTGTAAAAGCACTTCATTCAACAATACGATGTCTCATGCACACAGTGCTTGCATATTATCCTAGTGCCTGTTCCAAGCAACTATTATGTTTTGTGGCTGTGGCCTGCCCTTTAGATGCTTCATAAACAGCCATATCTTCAGGTGAACAGGTAATTCCCTATGAATAGTTATAGAAGAGTCCCATGAAGGAGTCATTTCGTGAATCTAAGTTGAGCACTGAATGTCTTTGGCAAGGTCAATGGTTTTGGTTTTTCTGACCTTTTGTTATATAAATAACTCTAAGAGCAACTATTAATGCAAAAGACGGCAAAATACAGCAAGAAAAAGAAGAATAATAAGAAGCACCATAGAGCAAATATTAAAATATTATGTGTTTCGTTTTGGGCTACAACCACATTCTTAAGACACCAAAAGATCCATAATAATAGAAAAAAACTTAACTTCTGAACCTCATACAACCCACAATTCCTTGGAGTAAATCAACCAACAGTTTCAAGAAGAATCACCTTACACCTTATCAAAGATTACAAGAAAGAAAATCACTGGCAGAGAAGAAAAAAGCCAAGGAGAACTCTTCCCTCTTTGATATGGCATTTTTCGTCAAGAAGCCTCATTTCTAAGCTTTCGCTTACTTCATCTCATGCACTTCTTTCCTTTAAGCTTTTCCAGTAAATGTTCTAGAGAACCACAGCCATAAGATCCTCCATGTGAGCCTGTGGTCATAAGATGTTAAAATGCAAGAGAATGGAGTCCAATCTAAACCATGATTACAAGAAACCCAAACCCAAAGCAAACGAGCTCCCTTTTCTTTACAATTCACAAATAATCCATCTTTCAAATTTGCGAGTGGGGTTCTTCTGGCCATGGATTGAAGTACTAGTGAGTAGCGGTTATACCATAGCATACCAATAAAGTACCAGCACCAAAATGTCCCTTGCGTACTATGCCAACGCATGGTACAACATCTCGATTTTACTATGCTGGCATTGGCAGGCATCTCGTCTGTAGGTATAGTACTCTATTACTCCGGTCTATACTATACCAGCACTGGTACTATAAATCTTATTTTTAACTCTCTTTTCCTTTGATAAGCATGTCCCACTTCCTTATCACATTCCCCCCTTAACCTTTCCCACGGGGACAAAATTGAAATTTGTTATGCTCCAAAACCTTTAAATGAGGGAGTAGGCCAAAACTAGTTGAATGACAAACCAAGTTGCATCCTTTAATTGCATGATATTAAGTTTGTGGCATGCCCTAAGTGTTAGTTGTGCCTTAAATGATACTTTTTAGGTGGCTTATGTATGACTCTTCAACGGCAAAGTGTTAGTTATGCATGTCTTTAATCCTAATGAAAATTTAATCATAAATTGCTTTCCTGGCACAGTGTAATATCAGGTTGTTTCCCTCTGACTGTTGTTACTACTTGTTATTGTTGGTTCAAGTATAATTGGAAACTTTTCTAGTTTTGATGGTGAGTGACTATTTGGATGTACTCATTATTTTGGTCTTAAGAGATTATCATGCCATGACAAGCGATGGCCTCCAGCAAGACCTTAAAATAACAAGCTAAGGAATAAAAAGGCATTGTGGAATTATCATGATTGATGTTAGCTATTGGTCATGTGGAAAACACCTAAGAAGAACTATATCACATTAATTGTGAGAACGTCTTTCTCTTAATAGCAACAAAGGAAATTATTTCCCTATTAAACATGAGCACACTAATGTACAATTACAGAGGGCGGGCCTTGGGCAACAGTAAGGTTGCTTCATGGTGACCTGTGTGTCATGGATTCAAAACACAGAAATGGCCTCTCCGTATACGAGGGTAAGGGTGCATACATCTAACCCTTCTCGAACCCGGCAGTTGCAGGAGCCTCGTGCACCAAGATGCCATTTTTTAACATTATTACACAATCCTGTAATTCATGCAAAAATGAAGCTAAATTTAGAAGCTTTGAAATGGTTAAAGCGTTTATGCTATTCTTAGACTATTGATGGATTTGCTAACTTGTTTCTATTACAATGGATAAGAATGCAAGCATGACATCTTTGAGGTCTTCTTAGAGAAGGGAGTGGAGCATCAGACTTTGGGGTCCTTGGTGTGAATACAAAACTCGGAGCTCTTGTCCCTTAGAGAGATCCTAAGCCCTCTATCTCCCTTCTTGTAGAATGATAACTTGAGTGGGTCAAGGATGCATCATGCATCAAGAATCTTTCTAGCAAACTCCTATAAATTCATAAACCTAAATGTTGTCATATGCCCTTTCTCTTTGGTGCTTTGGAATATGAAAGCTCTTGAGAGAGCAAGCATCTTTATGTAGTTGGCTTTAAAGAATAAAGCTCACATCGAGGACACTCTTAGAAAGAAGGTATCTTCTATCTATAGTTCTCAATACTTCCAACGCCTTGAAAAATTGTTAGCCACCTTTTAGATTGTTCCTTCTTTAAGGTGAATTGGCTTTCCATTAAACGCGGCTTCAAAAATAAAGAGCACCTTGGAAGTCTTTTTTTAATAGAAGAGTAGCCAAAAGGACGAGGAAATTGTGAGAGAAGATGGTTGTTGCAATATGCTGCTCGATTTGGAAAAAAGAAACAAAACATTCTTTCTCCACAAAAAATGTACCCTTAGACAAGAAAATCTGCTTTCTACTGTAACTCCTTCCTACATTAGAGTATTTTATACAGCTGATGGACCAGGGTTCGCCAAACCGATACCGAGTCATATTAGCGAGTGACTGACTGGTACAGTACGGTACTGATATATAACATACTGAACCACGACATACCAGAATCGGAGGAGGCAAAGAGAGGGAGGGATAGAGGGGGAGAGAGAGGTCAAGGCCTTCGTACTCATCTGAGAGAGAGAGAGACCAAGATTGAGGCATCTAACGACAGCTTCACAAAGGAACAGAGGTCAGCAGAGGAGGCAGGAGAGGAGAGGGGAAGCCAGGGCTTTGAGAGCTTCAAACCATCAATAGGGAGCTCCGAGAGATACAGATCCAGTGATGGAAACCAAGAGAGAGGGAGATAGAGATTCATCTGGTCGGGATGTCATTGTCGTACATCATCATCGTCGACAGGGACCGAGAGCTTCGAACAGTGTGCCAACATTATAAATCCTGAAGGGGACCGAGGGTTTTGAAAAGGGCCATCGAGTGCTTTTAGAAATCTTATTTTAACCGGCTGAACCATGTCGATAACCAACCGGTTTGATTTGGTATGCTCCAAACTAGCCGATTCGGCATGGTTCTGCTTTCCCTAATGGACCTTTTCCAATAAAGAGCTAATTCTTGAGGATTGAAATCTTCTATATAGAGATCCAAAAGAGTGTATCTTCTTCTTTTTCTCCTCCTAGCTCTCCCTTGTTTTCCTCTTCTTGTTAATCTTGCGTTCGCTCTTTTCTTCGAAATAGATTCGAGGGGGTTTTTCCTTCCCTTTCATCCAAAATAGGGAAGAAAAACAAAACAGACACATCTACTTGCCTTACCAAGCAAGAACTAAACCTTCCATAGAACCTTAAACTTATTGTGGCAATTATGTTGCATTAGTAATTCAAAATTTGCTGCCTACTTTGCTGCCTACAATTCTAAACTATCTTCCTTATAGGGCCTCCACAAATTACAACTCACAATACTTTTAATCCAATATCAAATCAATTTTGATAATGGATCCTTCCATTATTTAGTTGGACAATCGTTCAAGGTTGTCACAACGGCAACTTTGGTGACTACCTGCCCAACAGCCTACAGACCTAGAACTTTTGAGGTCTTCAGTTGAGGAAGCCACCCAAGTGTCTGCATTGACACCTCGGCGGCACCTAGCTGCCTATGGGCTGCTTTTAGTCTCAGGCAGGCTCCTTGTTCTTTGATTTGTTGAAAGCAATAAATTCTTTTAAATGATTCTCTCTTTAAGAATAAAGAATTGACTTCAAGAGAAAAGATTTTGGGTCCATTTATAACACAGTCCCTTAGCGCTTGAACATTCCATGTTTCTAATAAGCATTATATACTTTAACCACTTAATAGAAAAATTATAAGTAAAACTAAAGTAAGTAGATCAAAGATTTCATTGTCACATAATTTAAAAAATTTATAACCTTATTGCCTACCAATATGATTTTCTTTTCTTTCTTTTTATGAATTATATATGACTTGCTTAGGCATATAGGCATTCCACCTAGGCCTTTAAAGAGGTAAAAACCAAGGACCACCAGGTCAATTTGACAATTTTGCAACCTCTATATGTTTATTTGTCATTCAGATATTCATCAAGTTAAATAAACTAAACACCAAGTAAAGAAATCCATAATGATGTCCTTGTCCATACAAAATTAAAACTATGACTAGAATCTTCAAGATGGTCAAAGGTTTACACTTTTATGTCACTGTTGATGGAACCGCATTGATGAGGCATTCAATACAGACATATCCACTCGCCTTATCCAGCAGGTACATAAACTTCCATGAAACCTTAAACCTATCGTGTCAGTTGTATTGAACAGATACATCAAATCATTGCTAGTTTTCTTCATTCTCTAGTAGCAATTTATGTAAATAGCTTAACTAACTATATTTAACATGATTATAAACTATGTTCCAAACAAGAGGTTCTCAAGTTAAAAATTACAATGTTTTCAATCTAGCTTAAAAAGATTGAACCAATTTTATTAATGTGCCTTACATTGCAAACTCAGATAATCTCTCATCAGTTGTTCTGGCATTCTACGATGGACCTTTCCAATTACCACAAAGAAAAAAATATGAATTCACAAACAGAAACTTGCTTTCCTTCTAATTCTTAAATTAAATGAAATAACCCGGTTTTTATTTTTGCAACTACTTCATGAGTAATTAAAGCTCAAACTGGAAGCCTCGAGGTGTTTACAGGGTTTATGTTATTTTCGCATCATTAATGAAGTGCTTGGTCTTAACTGCAATTTGCCGCATCAAATCTTTGCTTGTTGCTTCATTTCTGCTATCCAGTCATGAAAATAAGGCAACATAATTATACATTAATCATTACATAACAAAAAAAGTTGATCGTTACTTATCTTCCAGAAAGGTGGTGCACAAATCACGATATGTTCAATGCAGTTTAATGATATCCAAACAATTTTACCAGCGTGTCCTTTACAAACTCAGACAGTTTTTATGAGTTGTTTCCTAATTTTGCAACGAACACTTTTAATTACCAAACATTAAAATAATGATTCCACCCGACTGAAACTTGTCATCTTTCTTTCTATCTTTCAGATAACCAGAAGCAACAACTCTTCTGAAAACAATCTACCATAATCTCATAAGATTGACAAAGAATTCATCAACAAACAAATCGACTAGAAAGCAAGAACTTCAGACAACAGCTACGACAGAAGATTACACAACCTATACAAACAATGAAACAAACCCACTTCCTGGACCACAAAATCCTTCACCATCAAGAAAAGAAATCAAACCGAAACATCAAGAAAAAGAAACCAAGTATCAAACGAGGCAACCGAGATATCAAATCCAAAAGAAGCATCAGCTCAGCAGAAGTCCACAAGGAGCAACGTACCTAGATAGCCGCATCGCAAGAGGAGAAACTCCACCGTCCTGAGGGATATGATATCATCGTCCACGACCAGAACCCGCAGTCCAAACGGGAACTGGGACTGGCCTCCGTTAGAAGATTCGGCAACCATGGCTTGTAACCAAGAATCGGATTTGGAGCGGAGAAATCCACGAACCGATGGAGACTCTGGCGGTCGGGATTTCTTAGGTCGACGAGAGTCACGAGAGGGAGGGCGAAGACTCTTTCGCTTTCCATTATCCTCCATTTATAGGCGGGGAGCCCGCGGAGGGGTGAAGCGACCGGGAGGAGTGGGGGAAGAGAACAGAGCTTACACAGAAGGCCGGTGATTGGTCCGAGATTTCAAGGGGCCACCGAGACGGACGACTGGGATTGGAGGTAGGCAAACCGAGTGAGCCTTTGTCGAGGACCCTGCGGGCTATTCTAACGGGGGACGGCCTGATAGCCCCACGCGACACATTTGCCAAACAACACCCACCTCTAATTCCCTTCGTATTTAAAGTAAACGAGGGGCGGGGAGGGTACCCGCAGGGCGTCCGGGGATATCAGGGACGCAGTAATGTCAAGTTAGGGGCTTCGTTCAAAACTTCCCTACATATCGAGGACTTTGCAGCAATATCTCTCTTGGACGTTACAAATTCTTAGGGCTATCCTTATATAACCTGTGGTTGTGATTGCATGCAGAGAATCCAGCGAGTGTTTGTTTTTTTATTTTTTTGTAATTTTATTGAAGAAATCTAGTAAAATTTCGTCGCATGCCAAGTGGCATCTTGCATAAGCCATGCAAGGACAAGTGGCTGTTTGAAAAAGAATAATAAAAAAAAAACTCCATTTAAAACATTCATTTAAAGCTAGCACCAAAAAAAAAAAACATTCATTTAAAGCTATCCCAAAAAAAATAACATTCATTTAAAACTATCACAAAAAAAAAAAACATTCACCCAAGTAGAAAATGGAGAATGAAAAATTCTTTGAATACTATTAAGTGTAGGCAAAATGTCTTTAAGCTTATTAATGTAGTCTGGCTATTCAAAGTTGAACTGACTTTCATGTATAGCACCAAAACTTTTAAGTTACATTTATCCTTGCTCCAGATGGCATGAACTTCAATATCCGCAAATATAGAGAGTATCCATTGTCGATCCGCAGTGTATATAGTGATGATGTAATGTTATATAAGGCCAAATATGGAGAGTATCCATGGTCGATCCGCAGTAGATATAGTGATGATGTAATGTTATATAAGGCCAAATATGGAGAGTATCCATGGTCGATCCGCAGTATATATAGTGCTGATGTAATGTTAAGGGCTTTGTTCGAAACTTTGCTATGGGCGAGGGACTGCCTTTGGAATATATATTTGGGGTGCCCAAAGATTTAGCATTAAATATGGTTGTAAGTAATTTCCAACAGTGTTTGTTGTCCCTCCATTTGCTGCTCGTCGTATGTCCCATCTGGGAATGGCAATGGTGCAGTGAAAAAGCGAGTGTGGGTGTCCCGAGGGGAGGGACTGCCGATCACCATCCATTAAAGGCCATATCAACACCTAGTTGAGAGCGAGTGAAGGGAGTAGAATCGATCTTTACCAGTTAACTTTTGAGGGTGGTGGCTACGATTATTCGGAGCAATTTAGAGGTTAGATTTTGGGTATAATAAGCGGATATACTCTATCGAAGAAAGTAAGGATATATATGGAGAAAGAATAGTAGAATTGGTGCATATACGTATTTGATCCATAAGGAAAGTATATGATATATCGACGTTTATCTATTACTCTTGCTTGCTTGACTTTATAGATAGAAAGGGCAGTTAATGGTAAAATAAGAAATGAAGTCAATTTATAAGATCAGGATTGTTCGGGTGTTGTAATAGCATATAGGAGAAATAAATGTCATTACAAAAGAATCATTAATTTCAAAATCAACTTCCATATTTTTCTATCCTATTATTTTGCCCTCAAAGAAAGAGGTGTGCAAAAAAAAACCAGTCGAACTACAAACCCAATCCAAACTAGTATTTTCAGTTCAGTTTATATTATTTAAAATAAAATGGTTTGGTTTTGGTTCGAGAAAATCTTAAGGCGAAAAAATTCGGTTCGATTTTAGTTTAAATTTTTAGAAAATCGATTCTAACCTGACTCGACGTAACCAGACTCATATGTATATACATGAATATATATATATATATATATATATATATATTCAAATCGGTCCGACCAATATGTGTTTATGTTTTATTTTTTTATATTTTTTATATATAGAATAAAATTTTTATGTTCAGACTTAGCCAAGTTTATTTAGTCCAGTCCATTGAATATCAGCTATATATAAATAATTCTTTTTATATTTAGACTTAGCCTAGCCCATTAAATACCAATCCAATAAATCAAACCAAACCTATCTTTTCAGGTAGGTTTCAAGCAATTTTTGTAGATCGTTGATTTGATTTTATTTTCGATTTTAGGAAACCGGTTTAAACTGGTTCAGCTTTAGATTTGGCTCCAAACTGAGCCGATCCAAGCCAGGCAGACTCCTACTCAAAGATAGAGACTTTTTTCCATTGAAAGAGCCCTTACTTTCTTGCGAAATCAATAAATCCTCTAGATAATGCTCACTCTAATCTGAGGTGGCCTGGGATCGTTATCTGTAGCTAAAATGGTCAATCCTTCTCTAATCTGCCACTTACTGATATTAAAGATTTTTTGATAATTCAACAATATTAGTATATCGATATTAAGATAGAATGTTGAAAGTTAGTTGAAATATATAAATGAAAGTCTCAAAAGATCTGAGGCCCGCACCAAAACTCTTAAACAAGCTATGCATGAGAAGCTCACATGCAACTCTAAATCAGTAAGCTAGCTTGGACTCAATTAACAAAACATGCTAAACTTTACTTGGCGTAAATAACTCAAGCTTGACTAATTTGCACCCTAATCGATGGTAGGTAATAAATCATTGTAATAGCTAAATTAACAAGAATAATTGATGGTAATAAGAACATAATACTATTATGTGAGTAAGTGTTTTTTTTTTTTTTTTTTTTTGGGGGGGGGGGGGGAGTGATGTCTAGTTCTTAATGATGAACCACCCAAATCTTATGTAAATGTAGAGGGCGAGGAGAGAGAGATGTAAAGAGAGAGGAGCGAGAGACGTAGAGAGAGAAGGATATGATCTTTATTCCACACACCAAACAGTACCATAGCCCACCTCTTATAGTTGAAGATGGCTATACAGCTCATATACTTACAACTTATATATAGCTAACAATACAGCTCATATACAGCTAATATCCTCCTTCAAACCCATGATGGTAGCGAAGATGCCAACTTGAGTTTGCTAACCAAATCACGATAACGCCCCAGTGGATGGGCCTTCGTAAAAATATCTGTAAGCTGATTCGCAGAAGCAACATATATCAACTGAAGAGTGCCCTACTTGATATGATGCCGAATGAAGTAACAATCTATCTCAATATGCTTCGTTCGCTCATGAAACACATTATTATGAGCAAGTCATATGGCACTCATATTATTACAATGAAGAGATGAACTGCTAGTCAAAAGAACACCCATGTCATGTAGTAGCCATCAAAGCCATAAGAACTCAAAGATAGTATTTGCCAGTGCACGATACTCAGCCTCTGTGTTAGAGCGAGAGATAACCATCTGCTTCTTGCTTTTCTAAGATATAAGAGAAGAACCAAGTAAGAAACAATAGCCAGTGGTAGAGTGACGATCTGTAGGGTCTCCAACCTAATCAACATCGGAAAAGGTCTAACAATCCAAAGTGGAGTCAGCTAAGAAATGAAGGCCGTGGAACAATGTACCCTTAACGTACTAGAGGATACGTAGGACTGCTACACAGTATGTAGAGCATGGTGCATGCATAAACTGACTAATCAGGATGACCGCATAAGAAATATCAGGATGTATAATGATCAAATAGATGAGACTACCAACCAACTATCGATACAAAGTTGCATTTGTTAGTGGTTCACCAACAGTAGGAAAAAGTTTAACATTCATTTTCAGAGGATTATCTACAGTCTTGCTATATGCCAATGCAGCACAAGACAACAACTCAGAAGTATACTTAGCCTGAAAAAAATAGTAGCCATCTAAGCTAGATGTCACCTCAAAACTAAGAAAGTAGTTGAGGGATTCTAAATCCTTCATCTCAAACTATTGTCCAAGAAACTATTGAAATGCATGAATCCCTAAGATGTCATCTCCAGTAATAACAAGAGAAGAACAACACTAGCCTTAGATCGGCAAAGAAATAGTGCAGAATCATATGCATTAGGAGTGAAACTTTGCTGAGTGAGGAGTGAGCTGAACTTGGAAAACCAAGCTCGAGAAGACTGCTTAAGGCTATAGAGCGCTTTTCGAAAACGACAAACCTTTTCAGGTGGATGAGCAAAACCTGGAGGAGGCTATAGATACACTTCCTCAGCTAAATCACCAATGAGAAAAATATTCTTAACATCCATCTCATGCATCTTCAAGCACTTAACAGCTGCAACTGCAAGTAAGAAACAAAAGGTGGTAAGACTCTCCTCATAATCAATACCATATTTCTATATGAATCCTCGATCCACAAGACGAGCCTTATAGCAATCCACTGAACTATCAGCATAAGTCTTGATCTTATATATCTACTTGCATCCTACTATAGACTTTCTAGGAAGCAAGTCAGACAGATCCCATGTATGAGTATCATGAAGGGCTTGGATTCATTAGACATGGCCTTTTGCCAAAGAGAATTAAAACTAGCCTCGCGATAATTGCGAGGCTCATAGAGGGTAGCAAGAGCATCAAAATAGTGGTGATCATTAATATGAGATGAGGTGGATCTTACCCTACTAGAGTGGTGAAGGGCCATACTGAAGAGAGGCTCGGATAATCCGGTTGTGATAATCGAATTAGTGGACGATCCAAATCCGGTGGAGTCGGATGGTGAGAGATTATCTAATGAGCTCCCATCACCTGCAATAGAAAAGAAATCTGGAAAGAGATCAACAATGGGGTTATTGAAGATAGGAGAATACTGAGGAGGACCCTTGAAGAGCAGAGAGATGCTAATAAATATTTTATATTCCCAAAACTGAACATGTCGGGATACATGAGTCGTTTGGCTATAGGATCATAACAATGATAACCTTTATGTTCGATACCATAACCAAGAAAACAACAAAAACGTGAGCGTGGTCCAAATTTAGTATGCTCATGTGAAGGAAACAGAACAAAATAGGTACAACCAAAAAATTTTAGAAAAGAGTAATCAGAGACTTTTTCATGAAAAACTTCATATGGTGTTTTATTTGAGATCGTGAGAGAAGGTACCCGATTGATAGTATAGACTGGTGTAAGAGCAGTCTCTCCCTAAAAGGAATCAGATAAAGCAGCTGAAAGAAGGAGGGACCTGATAGTGTCCAAGATGTGTTGATGCTTTCATTCGGCACGACTATTTTGCTAGAAGGTGTACGGGCAAGAATGATCGGATACTGTTCCATCTCTTTTAACTGCTCCCATTAATGAGGTAGAGGTATATTCCATGGCATTGTCACTACGAAAAAATTTTATTGACCGACCAAACTGAGTTTTGACCATCTGTTGAAATTTACTAAAAGTATTAAGCAACTCAGAGCAATCACGTAAAAGATAGAGCCATGTATACCGTGAGTAGTCATCAATAAATACCACAAAATATCGTGATCCTCTTTTAGTCGTAACAGGAGCAAGTCCCCAAATATTAGAGTGTATCAAATCAAAAGATGTAGTGGAGAAAGAAACACTTTTATTAAAGGATAAAACATTTTGTTTTCCTAATTAACAAAAGACAATTAAAAGGTTGAAAGTTAATTTTCTCCAAATGACCATTCGAAGACAAACTGAACATGAGACAAAGAAGCATGCTGCAAACTAAAATGCCAGAGACTCGAGGATACAAGAGTAACTGATGAAATAGGACTAAAGCTAGGTACATATAATGATGTAAGCTCAAACAGACGACCAACTTTATACCAGGTCCTAATGAGTTGACCCATCTTTTGATCCTGCACATCACAACTTTTGTCAGTAAAAGTTACTTTAAGGCCATGTTCCACAAGTCAACCAACAGACGCAAGTTAAAAGATAATTTTGGAGCAAGATATGTATTTAGTAAGAAAAAGGTAGAAATAGAGACAAAACCTACGTGGCTAACAACCATATGGGAGTATTGCTTAGCCATTAGCAATGTAGATAACGGGAACAAAATTTAAGTTTGTTTTCAAAAGAACTAAGGAGGGATCAGAGGTCATGTGATTACAACAGGCGGAGTCAATGAACCAGAAAGAGGGTTTACTTGAGATAGTAGAGAGGGCAATGCGAGATAGAATATGATAAACTATTGTCTTAATATCAATTATAGTAATGGATGAAATAGGCATAGTAGAAGAAGACGCAAAAATTGACGAAACAGTAGAAGCAATAGCCACAATCGGGTGTGACAAGGCCGCCTGGGCTTTCAGAGCTACTTTCTCATCAGCCTGTTTATTTCTACACTCTAAGATCTTATGACCTATTTTTGCCACAATGAAAGCACTATCCCTGAAATTTACTAGGCTTTCTTCTATTTGACTTCGAAGGGGTAGCTGCAACCACTGGAATAGAGGGCAGAATGAATAAAGGGAGTGGGTAAAATACCAGCTGATGTGGCCATAACCATATCAGCAAATACATCTCAACGAGTAGTCTGACGAGTCTCCTTAGAGATAAGCTCAGTTAGGGCTACCTCAACAGTCGGTCGAGGAGATCGATGAAGTAAAAAAGTTCTAGTGTTCTCAAATTAATCCTGAAGGCCCATCATAAGCTGAATAATTGTCGACGATCCCTATATTCCTGAAACTTCTTGGCAGAGTCCTCATTTGTAAAATTAGGATCAGCCTGGGAAAGCTGATTCCAAAGACTGCTAATCTATGAATGGAAGTCATGAATAGATTGACTAGATGTTTAACACAACTAATGAATCCTAGACTCCAATTGGAACTGAAGAGCCAAGTCACTCGAACAATTATAATGATTTGCCAAGAATTTCCATGCGAGTTTGGCATTTTGAAATTTTGGAAGAAGAGTCTGAATAGAGGGCACAAATATATTAATAAACCAAGATAAAATCTTATAGTGTGTACTATTCCATTCCTCCTGTTGTTCTTCAAAAATCAACATCGGACTCTGTAGAACCCCTTTTAGGAGCCTTCTTGTCTCTACTGACGAATCTCCATAATCTGCTTCCAATATGAAAAACAGACATCTGTTGGGACCAAATATTATAGTTGGTTTCATTCAGAACGACTTCAATCGGACGTGTAACATCATTCGACAAAATCATGATTGAAGTCCTAAGCAAAAACTGTCCTTTTTTTTTTTTTTTTGAAGTCCTCGAAATCCCTCAAATGTCCACCATCCCTTTGGCAGAAATCTAGGGATGTTACGGACTTAGAACGTCAACCAAAATCTCTAGACTTGGCTCGAGGGGGGGCAAAGCACAATGGTTTTGCGTCACGTCTCAGTGTCAAGAGAGAGACAGAGGGGATGTTATGTACTCAGGATGCCGACCGAAGTCTTCTGGACTTGGCTCAAGGGGGCAAAACTCAGTGGTTGTATGTCACATCTCAGTGTTAGAGAGGGAGAAGGGATGGCAGGTTACATACTCAAGAACGCCAACTGAAGTCTCCAGACTTGGCTATCAAACTCCACGCACACACTGCTGCCGACCGAGAGAGAGAGAGGGGGGGCAAGACTTGAAGGTGGCGAAGGTGGTCGGGAGAGAGATGGAGAAGCTCTTGGATGGTCCAGCTCACGGCACTGGGGGAAAAACAGCTCACGACCAACCCCTCCTCTCTCGCTCGCTCGTTGTATCTGGATTGTAGCGGCAGTAGCTCGGGTCAATTAGAGCCCCTCTATCATCTTCAAGAATCAAGAGAGGCTTACTCAATAGTTCATGTTTTCTCCATTGATTCCTCTGGAGGTTCATCTACCAACAATAGAAGAAGATAGCATGATGAATCCTGGATCAGCTAGCACTACAAGATTCGACGAAGTCACCGGCAGCTCAGAAAATTTGGGAATATCTCCCAATCTCAAGTTCTTAATGACCAGGCTGCACTCTTTGGTTCCCACACAGCTCTCTTCAACAAATTATCTTACCTGGCGATCTCAAATAACGAGAGTCTTCAAGGCCAGCGACTTCTATGGGTTTTTAGATGGGTCAGCAGGATCTCCCACAACTGACACTTCTGCATCTGCTGAAAGGGAGTCCTGGACTCTCACAGACCAATTCCTTGCCATAGCTCTCAGCTCCACAATATCATCCTCTCTGCTACCATATGTAGTCAACCTAGAGCACTGCTCTGAGATTTGGTCCACACTTGACTGTAGACTAAACTCCACTACGAGATCGCATGTGATCTAGCTCAAGAATGAGCTGCACAATATCAAAAAGCAAAATCACTCCATGCAGCAATACCTCCATGTGGTTCGCCTAAAAGTTGACGCCCTAGCTGCTGCAGGATCAACTCCTGACATTGAAGATGTCATTCTTCACATTCTGAATGGCCTGCCTCCTTCCTATGACTCGTTTGCTACGGCAATCTGAACACGCTCCTCGTTCATCACCCTAGACGAATTGTATGCATTGTTGTGCAGTGAGGAATTGATTCTATCCTCCAAAGAACAACAGTCTTCTACCCCTGATTCCTCCTTTGCTCTTCTATCAACAAAAGGACGAGGCCGGGGGCGCTTCTTTCCCACAAACCGAGGACGAGGACAATCAAGAATCAATGGCTGGTTTCCTTCTGGCCGCAGCAGAGGACAATGGTCCTCCATTGAATGTCAAATTTGTGGTAAAATTGGTCATACTGCCTTGAAATGTTGGTACAGGATGGATTCTAACTTTGCAGGACCTTCTTCCTCCTCCGGTCATAATGCATTTTTTGCTCACTCATCATCGGAATCCACTCCAAATGAATGGGTCCTGGACAGCGGAGTCACAAATCACATTACATCTGATGTCTCGACTATGCACAGCTCTAAACAATACCTTGGTGTTGATCAGGTTACCATGGGCAATGGCATGAATCTCCCAATTGCTAACATCGGTGCTGGTATTCTTCATACTCCCTCTACGACCCTTCATCTGTCTCGCCAACTACATGTTCCACAAATCTCCCATAATCTTCTCTCTGTACACAAACTTGCATCAGATAATAATTGTGTACTGATTTTTGATGCCACTGGTTGTCTCATCAAGAACAAACTCTCAAACAAGACATTGTTCCAGGGGATCTGCACTGAGGGTCTCTACAAAATCTCGTTCACTTTCTTCCGCAAGTCTTCTTCAACATCTTCACCTCAAGCATTCACTGCCTCCACAAATTCTTCCTCTCCGGTCTGGCATCATCGACTGGGTCATCCGTTCACTCCAATCCTCTCAACTCTTGCGAAGCATTTTCACATCCCTTCACTTCAACAATCGACCTCTCTATATCAATCCTGCTGCCAGGCCAAACAGCACAAGCAACCTTTTCAGCCAACTCATATCATGTCCAGGCGGCCATTAGAGCTCATCCACTCCGACGTTTGGGGTCCATCACCATCACCATCTGCAAAGGGATTTCAATACTACGTCCTGTTTTTAGATGACTTTTCCAGATTTTCCTGGATTTATCCTCTTGTTCGCAAGTCAGATATATTTTCTTCCTTTGTTCACTTTCAAGCTTTAGTTGAAAACCAGTTTTCATCCACCATTAAGATTTTTCGCTCGGAAAGGGGGGGGGGGGGGGGGGGGGGGGGCGAGAATTCAACAACAACCAATTCATGTTTCTATTTGCCAACAAAGGCATTGTTCATCAAATGTCATCTCCGCATACATCCGAACAAAATGGGGTTGCGGAGCGGAAACACAGACACATCTTAGAAGTCACAAGAAGTCTCCTCATCCACTCATCCCTGCTTCACAACTTCTGGGTTGATGCCATATATACCGTTGTATTCCTCATCAACAGACTGCCTACCCCAGTTCTCAAACACAAATCACCTTTTGAACTCCTCTTTAGGAGGATTCCTAACAACAACTTTCCAAAAAGCTTCGGCTGCAGGTGCTTTCCTTGGCTACACCCTTACTCCAGCAGCAAGCTCTCTCCTCGTTCTCTTCCATGCATCTTCTTAGACTATTCCATACAACATAAAGGGTATCGCTGTTACCATCCCTCTACAAACAGAATTTTCATATCCCGACATGTTCAATTCGATGAAAACTACTTTCCCTTCTCCTCTTCCCATTCCACGTCCTCCTCTCAACCTCCTTTACTACCTATACCATGCCTTATTCCCTCATCTCTATTGTCCTCCCCTACATCTCATACTTCGTCCTCCCCTGCTTTGGTTTCCACCTCACCATCCTCGGTCTCTACTTCACATCATGTTCTTTCTCCATCCCAACAACCAGCACTGCCCATTCTACCCTCCGGTTCTGCTACTTTGCCCACTGGTCATCCCATGGTCACCCGTTCCCAAACGGGTTCTCTAAAACCAAGGTGCATTCTGTCTCTCCTCGGCACAGCTTCAGACATCACTGAACCAAGCTGTTATTCAAAGGCCACTCTTGATTCCAAATGGCGAGCTGCCATGTCAACAGAGTTTGATGCCTTACTTGCTCAGCGTACATAGGACCTGCTGCCACGTTCTTCCGCTCAGCATATATTAGGCTGCAAATGGACATATCGCATCAAAAGACATTCTGATGGGTCCATTGCTCGTTACAAAGCTCGTCTAGCTGCTCAAGGGCACAAGCAAGAATTCGGAGTAGATTACAATGAAACTTTTAGTCCGGTCGCCAAGTTTCAGACTATCTGAATTATTCTTATTTTAGCTCTTCAATCAAAGTGGCATGTTCGTCAACTCGACGTCTTGAATGCATTCCTTCATGGGGACTTAGAAGACACAATGTTCATGGAACAACCTCCTGGATTTGTGAATCCCAGCTTTCCTCATCATATTTGCAAACTTCGGAAGGCCATATACGGCTTGAAACAAGCCCCTAGACAATGGTTCGCCACATTTTCTGGATTCCTCCTGGATCATGGCTTCACTCAAAGCACAGCGGACTCTTCTCTCTTCATTTTTCAGCAAAACGATGTTTTTCTCTATCTTCCTATATATGTGGATGACATTCTATTCACAGGCAATGATGCTCAAGCCATGTCCTCCTTCTTCCTTCAACTACAAGGTCGTTTCCACATGAAAGACCTCGGACATGTTTCACACTTCTTGGGCATCCAGGCGCAGTACTCTGATATTGGACTACCCTTAAACCAGCGTACATATGCTGCTCAAGTACTTAACAAGGCTGGAATGACTGACTGCAAGCCTGTTTTGTCTCCTCTTCCCACTAAGATTGCTTCATCTACACACTCCAACAAAAACTTCACTGATCCAGAATTTTATCGCTCCATTGCTGGTTCACTGCAGTACCTCACCATAACCCGCCCGGATATATCATTTGCTGTGAACTTCGTTTTTCAATTCATGCACAGCCCCAAGGTGTTGCACTTTCAACTGCTTAAACGCATCCTTCGCTATGTCAAAGGCACCACAGACTTATCTCTTCAATTCCGGCCCGACTCCTTTGACTTATCTGCATTTTCAGACTCAGAGGGTGACACATCTGATCGAAGATCCTCCATTGGCTTCTGTATTTTTGTTGGTTCCAATCCGGTTTCTTGGCACGCCAAGAAACAACCTACGGTTGCTCGATCCTCCACTGAGGCAGAATATCGGGCTCTAGCTGTGACAATATCTGAGATATTATGGCTTCGTCGTCTCCTTCGGAAACTGCATATGCTATCTCCAACTACTCCAACAAAACTCTACTATGACAATGTATCTGCCATGGCATTAGCATCCAACCCGGTATTTCATGCCAGAACAAAACACATAGAAGTGGACTACCACTTTGTTAGAGAGAAAGTCCACTCTGGAGAAATTTGCCTTGCACACATCTCCTCCCAAGACCAACCGGCAGACGTCTTCACCAAAGCACTTTCAGCTGCCCGACACAACCTACTTTGCTCCAAGCTGATGGCACTTTTAGACCCATCAGCTTGACGGGGGGTGTTAGAGGGTCTCGATTCTTCTCCATAATTCCAGAAGGAATCTCAGATCCACTACATGCTAGTACTGTGTAACTAATTCTTGTTACAGCCGATTGGTTCTAACTAATTCAGCTAGGCTAACAACCTCCCAGCTGCAGCTCTAGAATGTTCCCCTGCTCTATAAATACTTGTAAGGCAAACCGGGTGATGGCATTCAATTCAATGAATCATATAGAAGTTCTACTATTCATTGTTACAGTTTCATTTAATGTATCAGTCACTGTAGCTTAATATCAGCTACTGTTCATCAGCCTATGAAGCTCTGTTCAATCCTCTATTCTTCTTCTCCACTTATCCATCTCAATACAAAATTTCTACAGAAAGGCCTTCAAGAAACCCCGATGCCCCTACGAGAAGGAGCAGCTAGACACCGAGTTGAAGCTTCGTTGGTGAATACAGGCTCCGGTGCAAGGAGCTGTGGGGCAAAAGCCGCAGGGCGAGGGTGGTTCCGGGTTCTCTGACAAGGATGAAACAAGGCGAGGCGGGGGTAAAGGCCGCGGGGAAGAGGAAGTGAGGCCACTGTGAGCGAGCTATTGATCGAGGCTGGGACGAGCTGAGGAAGCTGAAGGCCGCCGACGGCGAAGGAGAAGGTGTAGCAAGGGGTCTCGGAGGCAAAGGCAGCGAACAAGGGAGGCTCCAGGATCTCGGAGGCTCTGGTACCATGTAAATGTAGAGGGAGAGGAGCGAGAGAGTAGGGAGAGAAAAATATGATCTTTATTTCACGAATCAAACAGTGTCATAGCCCATCTTTTATAGTTGAAGATAGCTATACAACTCATGTACGTACAGTTAACAATATAACTCATATACAGCTAATACTTTAGAATCTTAAAAAACTTGGTGCTAAGCAAGGGGTCATAACCATTGGCCTAAGCACTAGTTAATGGGAAGTAAATGCAAATGTTCGCATAACGAGGTGTTCTTTTAGGCAGACACAAAAATTTAAACTAAAATCTCTATTTATTCAAATAAACAACGGATACGGCCGATAACAATCATCATTTCTGTTTCCTTTAGGGGAACAAAAAATCATCAATTCTTTGTATCACGTTTCAACAGGTTTGTTTAACGCCGCCCGTGGCCTAATGGATCACGCGTCTGACTTCTAACAGGCGATTGTGGGTTCGCGTCCCACCTGGCTGGATTGCTGTTTAAATTTGATTGAAAATTCACCTTTTTATGACCTTTTTCTTCTTATGGAAAATTCTGAATTCGCACTCTTTTTAACCTTTTTTTCAAAAAAAAATTCTGAATGCATACCGTGTCTGTCAACCCATGGTTCATCTTTCTTCACTCCATTTTCTATTCTAAATTCATACTTTTTTTTTCTTTCAAAAGAAAATTCTGAATGCATACCTTATGGCCCAACCGAAGGTTCATCTTTTCTTCTTTCCTTATTTTCCTTAGAAAAAAATGCTTTCGCGTCATATCAATCTATGGGGATGCTATGGGCTCAGGTCCGGATTCTAAATCCAGACATAGCCCATTTAAGGATCAGATCAAGGCCAAGTCTAGGTAGTCAATATATTTGGGTCCTCGGATCAGGTTCAAATATATTAAAACCCATATCATTCATTTTTCCGATCCTTTTTTTTCTTAAAGAAAATTCTGAATTCATACTTTTCTTGTGCTTTTTCAAAAGAAAATTTTCGTGTCACTCAACCTAAGGGTTCATCTATTCTTCATACTCTGTTTTCTTAAAAAAAAAAAAAAAAAGACATCACAATTTTTTCCTTTTTAAAAGAGAATTCTTAATGCATACGCTGTCACTCAACTATAGGGTGGGTCTTTTATTCACTCTTATTTTTTCTTAAAAAATGCTTTCCCATCGTCTCAATCTAAGGGAATGCTATTGGCTCGGGTCGGATTCCAATGAATCCAGACATGGTCTCGTTTCGGTTTTGAGTCTAAATTTTGTTATATAACTGCCCATTTAAGGATCGAGTAAAAATATTCCAGGCCTTCAGATCATGTTCATATAAGTTAAAACCCATATAATTCTTTTTCTCTGAAACTTTTTTCTTATAGAAAATTCTGCATTCACTCTCTTTTTACCTTTTCTCAAAAGAAATTATGCATATCAATCTAAGGGATGCTGTTAGCTCGGGTCAGATTTCAATGAATCCAAACATAGAATCGTTGTGGCTTTGAGTCTAAATTTTGTTATATAACTGCCCATTTAAGGATTGAGTAAAAATATAGCAGGTCTTCAGATCATGTTCATACATGTTAAAACCCATATAATTCTTTTTCTCTAACTCCTTAAAGAAAATTCATAATTCACACTCTTTTACCTTTTTCTCAAAATAAATTATGAGTGCATATTATGTCGCTCAACCCAAGGGTTAGTCTTTTCTTCTTCTCTGTTAAAAACGAAAAAAAAAAAAAAACTTGCACCTGGTATCAATCTAAGTGGATGCTACCAGCTTGGATCTGAATTTCAAAAATCTAGGTGCACCACATCAATTAGATTTTTTGTTTTTGTGAATCTTATTCATCATACGGCTCGTCTTAGATTGTCGCCTTCCTCATCTCGTTTTGGATAGTTTTGTGGTGCACTGTTGACATGGTACATCTGGTGTAAAGTATAATTTCCCGGTATCATTTTCAAATACGTTAAAACTCGTGTCATACCTAGTGTGCACTGTGTTCAAATTGGTGTAAATTGAGTCAGGGTACTTATCAGATACTAAAAACATATGTTGAACAATTAATCAAGCTAACACCATTAATAGTTTGAGAAATTTATCAACAAAACATTCAATTAAATATGCTAAACAATTAAATCATAAACAATAAGTTCTTGATAGTTGACCATATAACTATGAATCACTAAAAGTTAATTTAAAGTCAAGTACAAATACTAGACATATTCTAATATGTTACTTTTATTTTTATTCTTCGGCCTGTTAAATTATAGGAAAAAATTCAGATACAATTAGTTTAGATTACAGAAAATTATAGTGACACCTCCTCAATTTTAGACATGCTCCAGAGTCACCCTCCCAGCTTTAAAAAATTTTAGACCAATCCTTCAAATTTCCAAATTACTCCAACATGGCCCTTTAGCTTCCAAACCAGCCAGCACTATTAGCTTGCTGTCATAAATAACTAGAATACCCTTACCCTTATAAGATCATAAAACATCTATAAATGTCTTTTGACCATGTAGTTGAATGAAAAAGTTCAGAGTGCTTTGAGATTATGAAGAGTATATTAAGGATGCTTTGAGGTCCATACAGATGGATGAATGGAGTTTGGAGTGCTTTGAGATATGTGCAATGAGTGATCCTTAACCATATACTAAGTATGCTTTGAGATCTGTACAAGAGGTCGAATGAAGGGGCTTGGAGTTCTTTGAGATATGTGCAATAGGTGATCCTTAATATCGACCATATACTACGCATTCTTTAAGATCCGTGCATGTGGATGAATGGAGATTTATATAGTAGGTGATCATTAACTATGGGTCATATACTAAAGGTGCTTTGAGATGTTTACAGGTAGATGAATAAAATTTGGAGTGCTTTGAGATTTGTGTAGTGGGTGATCCTAACTAGAAATTATATACTAAGGGTTCCTTGAGGTCTTTGCAAGTGGTTAAATGAAGAGGTTTGGAGTGCTTCGAGATAGGTGCATTGGGTGATCCTTAACTATAAACCATAAATTAAGGGTGCCCTGATATCTATGCTTTGAGAACTATTTCGTACAAAAGATTCTTTTAAACCATAAATTAAGGGTGCCCTGATATCTATGCTTTGAGAACTATTTCGTACAAAAGATTCTTTGCGGCTCTACCCCGTTTGATACATATCAACCATATTTTTCTCCTACAATTGCTTTATGTTGTCATGTGATGGTCACGTGCTACTATTTTATTAACAAAGGTGAACGAAAAGACCACTTTAGAATGATTTGGGAACTTGAATGCTCCTTTTGAAATTTTGTAACATCAAGGAGTGTCTCTAGGGCACTTCCAAAGTTGAGATGAGGATGTAAATAAAAGTAATATTATGACGGGCATGTAAATAAAAGTAATATTATGCAAATGTATGCAAGCAAACCAAATAATTAAATCGGAACAGGATGGATCAAGTGAAACCTCAAGTTCAGACCTAACTAAATTTTACAATGCTCTGACTTTTAGACTCATACCCAACCCATTCATTGATGGATTGGTGTTAAGTTCGGATTAGGATTAGTTTAGGTCTAGGTTGAGTACCGAGGGTTGTCGATGGGACTGACAAACTTGCTTGGCATTATTGTAGGTAGTAAAGCTTTTGTCTGTAGAGAGGTATTAAAAATTTCTCTAGTAGAGCTTTTTTTTTTTTTTTTTGGTCAAAAATAGGAGGGGAGGGGGAGGGACCAGCCCACCCGCGTAGCAGCCCCATTACTGGGCCCCCCTTCCACCAGGAAATGTTCGATACAGGTCGCAGGTTTCGCGTGCCTTCCCCGACCCGTGGGCTCACCCCACTGGGTTCACCGCCTCACGTGTGGGTACGTCACCCCAGCGCCACCTTGGTACAAGTGGAAGGAAAGCATAACCGCCAACAAGCCAGCCGGGCGTGGGGCATCCGGTCCCCTAATTTAATCGACGCCCGCGCGTTTCGAACCCGGGCAACTTGGGCGGAATTATCGCCCCCTTACCACCAGGCTACTACCTTGGTGGCCTAGTAGAGCTTTTAATAAAAAGCTATTTGCTCTTTGATAACTATACTTTTGAAGTACTATAAAACTTTATCATTTATTTGGTAACTAAACTGAAAAAAACTTTTAGTATCAACAAATGACAATTAAAGACATTGCATATGCTTTAAATTATCTATTTGTACTATCAAAAACTCTTAATTTGTAAATTATTTTTTTTTAAAATCAAGTGGAGCTTTGACCCAAAAGCTCTAAATTATAGTTTTTTTCCTAGTAAACCTTTTTAAGCTTTTGAAGGAACTAAAAAGTTGTTTCAAAATATTTATCAAAAATCTTAAAATTATTTAAAAGACTTCTAGCTCTCCAAGAAGCATTTTTTGGCTCTTCAAAAGCAAAACCAAATGGGTCTTTTATAGTTGCATCATTTATCTAATGGTCAAATTAGCTCTTCAAATGCACTCTTCAATGTCACTTGTGGCTTGGTTCGAACATGATCTTCTAACTGCTCCTTTCTTTCTTCTCCTTTTTTTTTCATTTTTTTTACTTTTATTTATTTTTATTTTCTCTTGTTACCTTTCTGTTTTATTCCATTTATCAATTTCATAATTTTGGCTTGCTATCATTCTACTCGACTCCCCCTACACTTGCGCTGATAATCATGATGTTTTGATTTTGTGGATACAATTACACCTAATTATCAAATTCAGATGAAATGGATCAGTTGGAATTGAGAAACCAGCAAAGCAAGCTTAAATCCAAATTTGTTATTTTGTTATCTAATTAGAACGACTGCATTTGTCCCCAAAGCAATCCACCAGACCAGACCAACCATCACGGGTTTAACTTTCTTAATAAGTGGTGTTGATAAAATGTATTTATTTTAAACATATTTATAACTATTTCATTTTATTTTATTCTTAATATATTCTTGGTCCACCCAGTCGACGTGATGGTTGGACAAATGATCCGGTCCTGGCAAGGTCCATGTCCGGTTCGATTCTGATAACCTCGCAATTACAACTTCACTTGACAGCTTTTTTTCTGGCTTTTCACTCACCACTAATCTAGCCTGCACGGTGACTTCCCCAAGCAGAATTCTTAGTGTTAAAAACAGTAGGACGGAAAAGACAACACTAAGAATGAGCTCACTCAACATAATCATCGGGATTTGCAATCACAAAAAGATGCCTTTTATTCCCTCTCTCTCTCTCTCTCTCTCTCTCTCTCTCTGTCTGAAAAGACAACACTAAGAATGAGCTCACTCAACATAATCATCGGGATTTACAATCACAAAAAGATGCCTTTTATCCTCTCTCTCTCTCTCTCTCACACACACACACACACACACACACACGCACGCACACACACATTCACGCTACAACTCAATCACACATTCACTCACACACACACACACACACATTCACGCTAAGCATTTAAGTGTCACATATTCATCGATACACCGTCATTATAAATGTAAAAAACTAAATAAAAGAAATCTAGCAAATTTTTTGGCTTCCCAGTTTTAAGCGCCATGACACGGACAGCATAACAAGCCGTGATATACCAGCAGCTATTTAAGGTGATTCTTCACAAAGAATGCTTCATGTCACTTAAGTGAACATTAATTAAACTAAAATATGTAAATTCCAGTGACAGAATAAAGATCCCTTTTCGATAGAATGTGTCTTGATATCAATTTTGTGCCCAAATTACTTGTGCTGCCAACCATTAATCTATATAATTTGTGACAGCTTTGATAAGTCCCGAAACACGAACTCCAACAAATTTCGCCAAGGCTGCAGGGTAGGTCCTGGGACAAGAAGAGCAGTGCCCCTTTATCTTCTCCAGGATAAGCTGATATGCAATGTTTATATTACCTTCATCGACTTCTCCATTCACATTGTCTTCATAAACTTTTTAAGTATATCCAGATCACCAAAAGGCTAAGAAATTTCAGACCTGCTAGGAAAGTACTTAAAACTTGGTATCTTCAGAAATTACAGAAGCAGATGGACTGTACCATCAGGCGTACACTCACTGAAAATTGTGCAATGGTTATTTAAAACACTAGAGAGTTAAATTCTGAAAGTTCTAAATAAAACAATTTTATAGTGAATACATGTTGGCAGGCATTACAGCGAGTTAACAGTCTGGATTAAATTAATGCACTGTTTCTAAAGACCTTTCAGAGTGCTTGGGTGAACATCATAATAACTAACAGAAGAGCTAAATAAGGACGAAGCTTACTGTACAGACAAGAATTGTGTACAAGTGGTCACTAACAGTGATGAGAAGTCCCGTTACCACATATCCAGGTTAGCATCATCCTTCCCTAGTATTTAATTGAGGCACTTAATGCTGGTAGCTGACTCCCAGAACTATGATATAAGACCAAGACTATCATGTCATTATTCAATTTGCTAATCTTCCAGCTCAACAAGCTGAGCTCTCTTTTCAGCTGCTTTCTTCCTGATAAAGATACCCCATCTCATAGCTGCTTTGATCTTGAGCCACCCAACAACGGCTCTACCAGATGAACGGCTACGATCCTCATCAAAGTTAAAGTTTGGGCAAGGTGAAGAAATGTAAGGTGGAAAACCATATGCATCTTCAGGTATACTGGAGGATGCCCCACCCATGCTGAAAACACGGAGCAATTGTTGCATTTCTTCATTCTCCAGTATTTCATGGCTTCTCATGCGGATCTCCTCCTCCGAGAGATTAAAATCTTCGACAGCCTGGACATCCCGTTGACGAGACCAGTCATCATAAGAATGGAGGTTGGTTGACAGTATTGACTGGCCCAATGGCTGAAATCCAAGGTTTGCCTGTTGAGGTGGGCCCAGTGCTAGCCCAGTGCTATCATTTCTTGTAACTTGAGTTTGCTGAGAAGATCCGTTCAGCTGACTTTGTGGGGCAAATGAATTGCTTTCATAGTGCATATGGACATTCGAATCTGCATGTTGAGGATGAGCAGCGTATCTGTTCACTTGGTTCCCATTGTACCCAGCAGAAGCTGCATCTCCTGGACAAAATATACATTAGTCAGCAAACTGAACTTCTTTGGAGGAAATATACATCATTCTAATTCTACAGAGTGGGTAGTTTAATATGCCTTGGGAGTATCCAAGGCAAAATGTTCTCCACTAAAGTTGAGTTATTACTGAAGCATCTGCAGAGGTCTGCATTAAGTTTCATTTTCAGGCAGCAATTTATCAGCTGCAATTACAATTCAAACAACAATCATCTCATGGTTACTACACAGACAAGAAGGGCCTATTCTGGGATGTCGAAAGATTAACTACACAATTCAGCAAATTGTTGGATTATAAGTTTAAAAAAGTTCACTACCTCCAACCACCACTCCTCTATCCACTGCAGGAAGCTCCGTTGGAACTGTAGTTGACATATGCTGTTGAGAAGATTGCTGATCATACAAAGCAGGATAGTTTGTTGAAGATGATGGAGGTTCATTTCGGGTAGCAGTTGTCTTCTTGCATTGCCTGAAGCTCAAAAGAGCCTTGCCATCATATTCTATAACGTGCATCCAATATCATAAAGCCTTTTTCACCAGTGTGTCTACAAACACCTGCAAGATAGCATTTCCCAGTTTCTCAGCATTATTTTTGTTCATATCATTTGGATATCAGGATCTACTGCACTTCACAAAAATAAAAACCAGCTGAACTTGACAGTATTTTTCGTATAAATGAACTGGACAAGGAATTTAACTGAGCACACAGCAGCTGAAACTATGAGTCTACTAATGTTTAAAGATGGTCTAAGATTGCAGGTTTGTTTCTGTTGGTGCATGCACGGCATTGCATGCACACAGTTGTGTATATGCATGCACATATGCATATATGCATACATGTATGTATGTATGTATGTATGTATGTAAGCGGTGTGCACTTCAGATCAGGTATGTAATCCTAAAGAAATAAATAAGGTAAATTAGCAGCTAAAAACAATGCTAAATCTAACCCTGGTGCCTATTACATTTACACCAGGACAAATGCATTTAATCATATTTGATGCTTATCCATACACAAACAGCTAAATATATAAAAAGATATAGTTATTTAATAGCCACTCAACTATGTTAATGCCTGTAGCTCCTATGCAATGTTGATGCTTCTAGTTCCAACACCTTACCAGCAAAATATATCGAGAATCCTGCACCCAAGTAGTCCTAAGCAAATACAGGACACAACTTTGGAAAGTGAAAATTAACAACTTTACAAGCACAGGATGCAACTGAATTATGTAGGCAGATAAGTTATCCTCTGATGTTTGGGCAACATGGGTGCGACATTATCGTATGCTTCGTTCCCTACATGTAATTTTAGTATTTCAGCCATACATCATAGCACAACCATTGGCTCAGCTGAGAGGTCATATGAATTACACTTCCACATTAAAAACTTTAACTCGTGAAAATGTATTATAGATAATCCATAGAAACTACCATGCAGGATCTGATAAAATAACAGTATTGCAAATAAAAACAACCTTCTGGCTGTCGGTCAGACATTCAGCCGAATAAAACTGCTCTCCAGCAATCAGGCCACTAAATTCATAAATATTATTGAAGATTGCGCCAACATTCCTTGTTTCATCAGCGTAGTATATATAATACTTTCCACTCAAGACACAAGTTTTGGCATGCTCCACAAGGCTATCCCACATCTTATTTGACATGCCACTTCCAAGTACCTACAGTTGTCAGAATTTTTTTCATCAAAACAACAACCAATGATGATGTAAGATTCTATTCCAAAAAACCATATTTGAAATCTTACATTCCGCAATCTTTGTGGATCCCTTACAACAAGCCGGAGAAAATCTTCAACAGTAAAGATTCCATTCTTATTTAACTTTTTGTGGAATGCACCATCCTTGCCAATCTTTTCCAATCTCCAAACGTCATCTTTTAGGGCAGGTGGATAGTGCTTCTTGTATACTGTGAAGTGTGAACAATAGAAAGCAATGACATTTTAAAACCAGAATTGTGATATATGTACAAAAAAAAGAATACTAAATTGCAGAGGCATGCAGTAGACCTACATTCCCCTCGGTGATCCTTCACAGTAAAAGCTTCTGTTTTTGCCTCACGGATACGAATACCCTCACAGAAGCCTGATGCAATCTTCAGACCGAGCCTAAATTTTCTACTTCGTATCCAGCTAGAATTATCAGTAAAGATAAGATCCCCAAGAGTCCCCACACCTTCTTTCAAAGATACCTGGAGGTCACCAGTCAAAAGTGGTCTCTTTCCTTCACGCTCTTTGACAGCATAACTTTCAAATTCTTCTTCAGTCCAGTCATCATCATCTTCATTGTTAAAATCACCCTCAAGCACAACCACATCTAGTTTTGCTGATGACTCTGGCCCTGATGTTACAATAAGGCCAGTATTTGTATCAATCAACACAACATGAATTGCAGCTCCCTGCTCCCCTTCAACTTTTGCTCCTGTAAAAAGTGGCAGAGACAACGTTGATCTAAAATGCAGCTGCAGGTTTCTTCCATCAGGCCCTTCTAAACGCTTTGGAGAAGATCTGCATTTCATTAAGAATTAGAATAACACTCAAAGGTAAAATTTCTAAGAAGGTAAATACTTTACATGTATATTTGATGAATTAGCAAACTGAAATAGAATAGTTAAAAACCAGCTATTATAGCACTGACAAACAGTGTGATAAATTACAGAAATTCAGTCAGTCCAAGATTGTTGAAGAATAAAACAATGATGAACTAAAAAATGCTTCTCTTTAGTATACTGTCAATGTATCACACTAACGGAATTCTTCTACGAAAAAACCAGAACTGCTACTTGAGACTTTAAATGCATGCATATTCATAGATGCCACTTCACTAGGGGCTACCTGGCCTCAAATTAACGGGCTACGATCCAGTACTGGTGGACTACCTGAGAGAATGATGCTGGGCTAAGGAACAGAGTATATCTAAAACCCTTACGCTTATATTTATCAAAGTAGAAAAACCAACCACATGAGCAGTCACTGTGAATGTAACACAGGATAAAATGCATCAAAAGTTGTCATTTTTGTCACATAAGACAATTAGACAAATTCTCCTCTCCCTCCTATGAAGTGGGGGGAAACAGTAACTACGGTGGCAGGTCATGAAAGCTAAATCTAAAAACTTCATGTTATATATGCAACTCAAGAACCACGTTCCACAAGGTTATCAACTAAATAAAATGCATAGTTGACAAGAAAGCAATATCATGGCATAATATCCTTTTACACCTACTCTTTTCATAGATATGAACAGAGACAGATATGTGCTCATAAGAAGGCCATGATCATGATGTAATATCTTTTTACACTTACCTTCTCAATATATGTTAGGCACATGCAATTGCGCATAAGGTATAGGCTTATAGTAAAATATAGTGAATGTAGGTTACTATCCAACTCAAATATCGAATAAAGATACCTCTCACTGAAATTTCACTTATCCTCTAGAATACAAGTAATCTCTGTCATTCCTCTCATGTAATGATATTATGAAACCCCTTTGTAAAGTTTCTGCAAACGACAATAAGCACAAAGTATTCATTTGTTTAAAAACAAACTTCTACTCCATCTGAAAGTCACTAAGCTTATGGATAGGATACTTGCAAACAGAAGTGAGAAGTAGATCTTTGGCTCCTTGTCAGCAGTACATTTATCAGGACTCTATATATGATTACTCAACGGTAACTACGTAAGTGGAAAAGAAAATTACAAGTGAATCTAAAACTACGATTATGACTGCAGCATGGGTTATAAAAGTTGTTTAGTGTGATTCAGCATTAACTTTTTTTACCGAACTCTAATAACAGTGGTAACCGAAACAAGCATGGTCTTTAGCAAGAAAAAAAGCATAAAGTTTATGAAAAAGATAGGTTCGGAATCTTTACAGCTTCTAGCTTAGAATGAGTGACAAAAGGGGTATCAGTAGGACCTTTCAAATGGCTTGAGTGCAAATGACAAAAGGGGTTTCCAAAGCTAAATATACTTGCTTGGAACTGAAAATGCTAAAGCAATTTGTTTTTTCAGAACTGCAAATAAAGGACAACTAGTAGCTATTAATTCCCTATCAAAGTCTTCATTGACAACCAAAATCCACCAGATTCTATGAAAAATGGCTTGCACCACCCCAAATCCACCAACTCACTATCAAATGTGTCCCTAAATCAACCAAATCTGCTCCAAAAATTCACCCAAAGCTTGTGTGAAAATTCACCACACAAAAGGAAAACACCAAATACACTTTAAAAAATCTTTATTACTTAATTCGTGAAAAACTGAGTGCAATAGAGGATATTTTTAAGTTCCAGGGCTCTTGAACTAAGGGGGATTCACTAGTCAATCATGGTTTGGAATAAAACTAGGAGAGCTAACAAAAAGACAAAAAATCTAAAAGCTATTTTCCCATCGTCGGCTAAATTAATTGGATTGGCACCACAACTGTCATTAATTTGAATCAATAGCAGGAAGGCTGCCATCAGTTTCAACTGGATGGTTGAGCCCACTGATAGCCATTCTAGAAGTCAATGGAGCTATATTAGAAACTTTTACAAGTCCCAGCTGGGTGAATATGACAATGAATTTCGAATCGTCAACTCCAATGCCAGAGTGGTTTGGATTTTGATTACAGGTTGGGAATTGCACCATGTTAACTTCATGAATTTGGATTGCAAGTTCACTGCTGTCTATTAAATCTGGCAGTGCTAATGTTGCTATCGATTAATTTTTGCACTCTAGGCTTATTTAGTCTCCAGGGCTTCAGCCAATGGGGCCTAGGGTGCTTCTAATGTCCATTCTGTAAGTTTACTGTCTGCTAGATGCAAAGGTCCAAATCCAGCCTACATCATCATTTCTAACAACATGTACCCAAATTATTTTCTCAAGAATCTAACCCCCCACCCACAACGAAAAAAAAAAAGTGGAACAAGATCCATTGATTTTGGTTCTGCTAGGATTTGGCCGAGCCAGGTTTGTCTCAAGACGAGAATTTAACCATTAAGTCAAGCTCAAACTGATTATATCCAACTCAAGTCCAGGCCTATGCCAGTTTTATTTGCCCTCAATGCAAAGTTGTGGTCTGGCTTGGCTGATACCGAAGTTTAAATGCTTCCTTAATGTAGGACCTATAAGTTATGTTGCTTGTAGTAGATTGTTAGCAAATCATTAAGAATCAGTAATTATATAGCTAGACTGTATGTGAATTTTAGACTCTGTGAGAAACCAACCTAACATGCAAAGACTATCGGCACTATATTAGTAATGAATACACACATCATCCTAGGGAATTTTTTATACTGTGACAAGCGGACAAAACCAACTAAGAATGGTTAAAATGAGCTGAGACATAATAACATGAATTTCAATTAGTATGGTACAGAAAATAACATGTAAAAAAGCAAGTTCATGCAACTACATAACAGAGAGACTGATAGTAATTATCCAAAATGTTAGCCATTTGAATGAGTGACTGTCATTGATCTCGCACCCTTCCCCCATGCCTAGCAGGGACCCAGCTTTGCCCAATGCACGCTCCACTTCTTCACTAACCTAATTAGAGCATGCAGCAGCAATAGAAGCAATCAGGCAAGCAACACAAATAAGCAATACATAAATTCATTTGAAAGGCCAAAAAAGTAACAAACCCACTTGTTAAAATAATAGATTATGCAAAAAATGGAAAAACTACTTCATTCCAAGTGCAGGGGTTTAATATAGCCTTTGAACTACAGTACCAGCTTATAGACTAACATTGTATGTAAATTAAGCAGGAATTAAAAGAAAGCCTTCGTTTATCAAACATGGGTTTTTCCATAATCCAACATACAATAAGGAATATATCATCTAAGTTTACATACTTCTTCCTTTATTAAAAAAAATTACAAAAAGAATCTTCTGCTACAGTTTATTAAGTTTATAAGAATGTAAATAAAAAGATTAAGAAAACAAAATACAGATCTGAACAACTAACAAATATTAACAATGATCTTGCGTGAAAAGGTTAAAAAAGATTCTTTCAAAAAACTTGGTAAAGCAGGATAATTGGTTCCATAAGATGATTATCTACATCTAATCATAAAAGCATTATGTGGACCCTCAGTCAAAAAGGGACAAGATTTAGAATACCTCACTAATGCTTATAAACAAAATATACAGCTTCAACAACATGATGACACAGACATGCACCATATATATGTGTTTGTATAAATATATTATATAGGATAGGTTCCAAGCAAATCCCACAAATTTACCAAAAAATCAGGGCAAAAACCAAGATCTTTCCTTGATGCAGGACAACTGCAGGAAAGGAGAGGGAAGGGGAAAGAAGAGGAGGGGAAGAAGAAGAGGGGGAAAAGAGAAGGGGGAAGAAAGAAAGATAAGGAGGCTAATTTTCATTCATCATTCATTAAAAACCTAAACATGAGGGTGAACCTATATAAATGGGTCACAAAATAACAAATAGATCCTACAAATAAAACAATCCCGAAAAGGCCTAAAATGACAATATGCAAATAATCCAATCAACATAAAATAAATCTAACTAAATAAATCATCTAAAATAAAATCAGGCTGGCTGAATCGGCTGGGACCCGCTGAGCTGGCTGGATCCTTAGCGACCGGCTGACCTGGCACTGGTGTCCGCACAACTCTCCTCGGGTGGAAAGAAGTCGACCTCGACGCAAGTGGCTCGGTAAAGCCCGGTAGTACTCCAACAAGTCGGGGTCAATCAGTGGTCTCTCCTCGTGCTGGATCCAAGTATAACCGGACTTTGATCGTCCACGCCAACGAACCAGAGACGCTGGATGCCTCCATCACTGTCAAAAACTATTTGCTCGGCTAAATAGAATCAATATACTCTTTTTGTGCTCGATGGAGGATAAAAGGAAACGAAGATGGCATGGAATCAATAATAGGATAACATCGAGCGCAGAGAGTGGTGCAGCAAAGAGTCATCAGGGATTGCAACCAAATCTTTAATATTAAGAGTAAGGCTATGACCAAAATCAAATGGAAAGTCAATGGCATAGGCGTCAGTGCCATCCTTGTGCAACACTCTGAATGGTCCAATACTAAGAGACTGCAATTCCTTAAACAGATCATACGTAATCCCAAGTTTGAAATTCTTTAGCATGAAAATCAGCTTGCATCTTATATTGAGCAGTACATGCATGAATGCCCTTATAGATTTCTGATACAACTTATGAATGTGTTGTGTAAGTGCATATGCAAGCTCAGAAATCCTAACATCAGTTTCCATGGGTTGTGCGAGGGCATATCCACTACACTCATGGTAGACTGGTCAGACTCGCTATCTGACTGTGCAAGCGAGCTAGGTGTAGTGTGGGTGCATCCTAGGATTTCAGGTTTGTCATCACACTCTTCCTCAATGTCCTGAATGTCATCGAGGTTTGGTTCATAGATTTGCTCCTCTAAGTCATCTATATCACCTCCCTGCTCTTGCTGAGCAATAACGAAAAATTTGTTCGCACATTGGGAAGTAACGTGACCAAAACCTTGGCATTTGTAACACCGAATTTTGGAATGTGGTTTGGGAGGCTCACCAAGCATTCCCTTGCCATTAGTGTCTCGGCCTGTGACATGGGCAATAGGAGGGGGCCTATGAGTAGTGGACCCTACAGAAGGTTTGGACCCTAAGGAATTAAGGCCGGTGGGAGTGCTCCGTGTGTCAGGGCGCCTTACAAATGTGGACTTAGTGTTCCATCGGTTTAGGAGATCGTCTTGGTAGTTAAGGGGCAGGTATTTTTCTTTAAGTCTCTCTTTCATCTCTACCCAATCAGTTACTTCATGTTGATGTCTCCTAGCTAACAGATGTTCGGTACTTTGCCAGAAAAGTTTAGCTCGACCAATGAGCTTCATTCTGGCGAACCGAGCTTTCTTTTCAGACAAATTATACCACTCAAAGAAGTGGTCCATTTCATGCAACCAGTCTGAAAAGATCTTTGGGTCATTGCGACCATCAAAGGTAGGGGCTTCAACCCGGATGCCTTTCATCACATCTTCAACATGGTCACGAGGTTCACTGGGCTCTACGTTATGTCGGCAACCTCTATCAATATTAGGGAAGGGACCAGGTCCTCTAGGGCGAGGGTAGGCATGATGATGACCTGGAACAGACCTATTACTAAAATTGCCCTGCCGAACAGAGCCTTGTTGTTCTAGGACATGTTCTAGGGTTTCGTCTCCTTTAAGACCCGGTAAATGAAAGGTACCAGCTTTCTTGGGTTCAATAACCCTCTGAAGTGAAGCCTCAATTGAATCAAATCGGGCATTAACTTGGGTGGACATTGTGGTTAGGTCATGAATTTGGGCATTGTTGTTTTGGACTTGAGCATTAGTGTCTTGAATAGCTTTTAATAGAGCTTCAATTTTGGAATCCATGCCTAATTGGGACTCAGGATGAGATGCGACACAACCACTACGTAGATGCATAAAATGAATAACAAAATGTATGATCCTACCAACTATAGAGGTTCCTAAGTAGACCTAATGCATGAAAGTAATTTAATATAGCAAGGTATACGCTCAATATAATCGGAAGCTAACTCAAGCAATTGAAATTGGCTTTGAATTACGTAATAAATTCAGATAAGTAGTTGCAGTCAAATAGTACTAGTTTTCAGTGCGTTGCAAAGCTGCACAGAGCCTCAAAGAACTCCCAAAGCTTAGATAGCTCTACAATTAATAACAAAGATAGGCTACTACTAGGATTTTGGTGTTGTTTGGAGTGGATGTGTTGAATTTTCAGGAAGCAATATCAATAGAGCACTTAAGAGTTAATTAATTCTAAATTTAGATAAACAAATAAAATTTGCAGTAAGGAAGAAACCTGACCTGGGTTGGGGCGACGATCAATTCTGGTTGGTGGGCTTGCGCAAGAAAGGGCCTGTTGAAATTGGGCCCAAAAGGCCTGCGGGTTAGGGGCCCGCAGCAGAGAAAGCAGGGTGGGCTTTGAGAGGGGTGTGCGGGTGGTTTGGGCCCGATGAGGAAGGAGGGTGGTAGGGTGCGTGGAGTCGGCCCGTGAAGGAAGAGGAGGGGGGGCGAAATGAGCCTGAGGTGGTGTGAAGAGGGTTTCAACATCCCATGATGAAATAAAAGAGGGAGGGAGTGGGGTGAGTGGGGGGGGGGAGGCGGTGAAGTGGTGGTGGAGGCGGTGGTTTTGCGGTGTGCGATCAGAGGGGGGCAGCGGTGAAGCAAGGAGGGGAAGGAGGCAACGGTGGTGGCAATCGAGCGGTTGCGGGAGCGGCGGGGACGGCGACGGCAAGGCGGCGCGGCTCGGTGGGGAGGGAGAAGATGGGGCTCAGGCGATGGCGGATCTCGGCGGCGGCAGGAGGCGGCACGGGCGGAGGCGGTGAAGGCGGAGCGGCACGGGCGGAGGCGGCGAAGGCGGAGCGGCACGGGCGGAGGCGGCGAAGGCGGAGCGGCACGGGCGGAGGAGCTCGGGTGGGATGCTCGGCGACGGTGTGCGTCGGCGGGGAGGCGGCGCTGCGGTGGAGTTCTCGGGGAAGAAAGGTGAATAGTTGTTTTTTTTTTTTTTTTGGTTCTCTCTTTTCTTTTTTTTTTCTTTTTTTCTCTCTCTCTCTTTTTTTTTTTTTTTTAATAACAGAGATCCGGTAGTGTTCGGGTTAACGGGCACAACTCGCTCCGCTAACCCGTTTCACGCCCGATACCATTTTTTTTTATGAAACCCAAAAGGATTCGGGTTAACGGGCAGGATCCGACCCGATAACCTGTTACATACCATTAGCGTGTTCCTTCTTCGTGGGTTGTTGCAGGTGGTTACGCCAGCGTCCGTGGCGATCGGCGCGTGGGGTACGGCAGCGGTTGAAGACGGTGGGGGCTCGGGACGGAGGAGCGGCGCTCTTCTCCGTGGAGCGGAGGTGGGCTTCGTCGTGGAGGGTGGTCTCGAAGTAGGGGACACGGCGGCCGGCGTCGTGCTGGATGGGCCGCACGCGGGGGCTCTGCAGCTTCTTCCGGAGCTTCTTCCGCCTGTGGTGGCGACCGGACTTCGCGGCGACGGCTGCAAGGAAGGGGCCGCGGCGGTAGATGAGGGCGGTGGCGTTCTTCGTCCGGATCCGGCCACGGTCAGCGGCAACACAGGACGGCAGATCGGCGTCAGAGTGCTCGGGAGCGGCGCACGGCAGCAGTGGTGGAGCATGCGGGCGCGGTTCTTCGCCGGCCGTCTCAGGCCTCCACGTTCAGCTTCCGTTTTTTTCTTTTTGTTTGGGGAGGAAGAGGAAACGGATCACTCGGAAGGGGCTCTGTTTGGAGGCTCCGGCGTGGAAGAACAGGAGACAAACCCAGCATAAACCGGATCGAGGCTTTGGCAACAGAGGCAAAGCCTGCCAAAGCTCTGATACCAAAGCTGATGCAGGACAACTGCAGGAAGGAGAGGGAAGGGGAAAGAAGAGGAGGGGAAGAAGAAGAGGAGAAAAAGAGAAGGGGAAGAAGAAGACAAGGAGGCTAATTTTCATTCATCATTCATTAAAAACCTAAACATGAGGGTGAACCCATATAAATGGGGTCACAAAATAACAAATAGATCCCTACAAATAAAACAATCCCGAAAAGGCCCTAAAATGACAATATGCAAATAATCCAATCAACATAAAATAAATCTAACTAAAATAAATCAATCTAAAATAAAATCAGGCTGGCTGAATCGGCTGGAACCCGCTGAGCTGGCTGGATCCTTAGCGACCGGCTGACCTGGCACTGGTGTCCGCACCACTTCCCCTCTTCCATTGGGACTCAGTCCATTGGATCTCGGTGTTGGGGCTCTTGAGGCCCTGCTTCTCTCTATAAGGCATAAAGATTGCTAAATCACCAACCCCAATTATAGTAGAATTACTCCATCTAACCACAATCTTGATCCAGCATTGTTGTCCTTCATCTTCCTGTGTTCATTTAACCAACTTTATTCCACCATCACATCTAAATCATTACTCTTTTGGGTATCAGCTTTCACTTGTGCCCCCTTTCTCTCTTTAGAAGCCACAAACAAAAACACATGCCCACTACCAATGTCGTTAGAATTCCTCCCTCCGAAATATGATTTTAAGCTCATGCTATTCTCCCTCCATTCAAGCTCCTCTACCACTCTAACCGACTATTCTTTTGCATAAACAAGACTACAGGTCCTCATTGGAGAAGAGTTCTTATCAGCTTAGTTCATCAAGCAAAATCATTAACTCTATGAGCTTGTTTGGCTCGCGGGAAGCATTTTTCCTCATAGGAATATGATTCCTAGAAAGCAGATTCCTGAGAAGAAAATGCCCGAAAAAGTACTTTTGGCATGTTTGGTTGACCATGAAAAAGTGACAGATTTTTAGAGTGCTTATGTTTGGTTGACCATCCATTTTCTTAGGAAAGTTATGTGTAATTCCTATTATACCCTTAATAAAAATTAGGTCTTTAATGCTTTGGATCAAATAAGGGCCTTTTTCAAAAAAAATAAAAATGTTTCGATTTCCGGCTCATGGAGAAGTAACTTCTCATGTTTCTCATGAGAAAGACTTTTTCATGTAACGTGGAAATCATATTCCCACATGAATACAACTTTTCCGTCTCTCTTTTGAAAACTCCAAGCAAACAAGAGGCATCTCTTTACTTTCCCGTTGACCACACTTTCCTCCTTTCTTTTTCCGCGAACCAAACGAGCCCTATATGACATTATTGTGCATAACTTTCTCCATCAACCATTATGCTCTTCTTGAACACGTGGCCAAATAGTAACACAATCTACTAGAGACTACAAGGGACAATGTTCTCTCTCTCCTCATGCTCCCTTTAATCAAAGAATTTATAGGATCCTTGATGGCATTTCTTTTCTATGAGTAGAGAGAGTGAACAAATCTAGATGTGCACGAGTTCCTAAGTTTGAAGAGCTTGATACATGATCACCTGGTGACTTGTTCATCCAAGATCTATGCAAGGCATAAAGCATAAATGAAATGCAATTGGTGCTTCAGTGCTATTAAGTTGCTTCATAACATGCTGAAGGTGTGAGATTTTCTTTTTTTTAAAAAAAAAGGAGGTTACGAGCAGTACGCCTAGCCGCCATAGGACCAATTGCAGGTGAAATATATCTAACAGCATGAATTAAATAGCTTTACATCCTTAAAAATGAACAGTGAAGAAGGCAAAAACATGAGATGATGAAGAAGGTGCTAACACCCATAAACAATTAAAATAAAATCTTAGAATTACAATTAAATAAATATTCAATCCAATTAAATAAAATTTAATAATTTAGAAAAGGCAGGATTACATATATAATGCATTTTCTTCATGATCATATACCACATGGAGTTCCACAAAATAAGTTTGTATCTGATACAAAATTGTGGTATATGACCCAAAGGTAGAAGTTGACATTTTTCAAGTGCCCAAACTGGGTCCATAAAGGCATCATACATGGTAACTAATCCATCTCCGCAAAAGATAAGCATGCAAGCATCTTTTTTTTTGCAAGAGAAGATTTGCTGTCTTTGCCTAATAACATCTAAAACCCATATACATTATAGGCAGCATCATGAAAACTGTGGAGGACTCGGAACAATCTTTCCTTAATAACTACAGAAAGAGTTTCATGTTATCCATGAAAGGGTAATAATATAACTGGTATGGAAGGTAAAACCTAAGATATCTTTCCCAATGCACCCAAACTTAATGAGGTTATGCAAGCTGTTTTTAATGGAAACAGAATGCTACTCAGATTCATGAGTCTTAACATGTTTCTAAAGCCTGGCATCATGGCCCTTCTTCAGCCCACCTTGGTCAAGAACTAACTTGCATAAAGGGCCACAATCCAGCCCTAGCTTATCCTGAGCCCTAACCCTAAGATGATATCAAAACACCAAAATGGATCATGTTTTATTTTTACATTGCAGATCAAGTTCTCTTTTATGATCTTTAGGATTTTATAGCAAAAAAGTTTGATAGACTGGCCAATCTCTTCAGCTTGGTGATACTTGTCACCCATTAGCAAGATTCCTTTGCACCTCCCTAATGATATATCACTTTGTTGTTATGTAGATTTGTTGGATGCTTGCCATTGGTTGCATCAAAAGACCAATGATAAATGATATCCTTATGTCATCCAACAGTTATTTAAGGAATGGAGAGAAGACGTGAGGTCGATTGCGATAATGTCCTGTTCAATATTCCTTATTGAACACCTTAAGTCCCATGCACCAATTAGAGAAGCATTTATTTGAAACTGAGAAATACTGGGATGGGTGATAGCAGTACTAGGATGGACAATTCCCTGGGAAGTCTTCATGTTGCACCCTCTTTGATGAATGGTGAAAAAGCATTATAGTATCGATTTATAAGAATAACAGTGATATTCAAAAATGTTCTAGATGTTGTGGTATCAAACTCATGAGCCATACTATGAAACTTTAAGAGCGGTGACTGAACATAGATGAGGTGTAACACAACAGTATAGAAAACCAATTTAGTTTTATGCTAGGAAGGTCGTCTAAAGGAAAAGTCTAAAGAAAAGAGAGAAAATCTTGCTATAGCTTTTACCGATCTTGAGAAAACAATGATAGAGTTCCCAAAGAAATCTTATGATGGGTGTTAGAAGAAAAAGGAGCTCAATTAGATATATTGAAGTGATTAAGGACATGTATGACAAAGCGGTTGCTAGTGTAAAAACTACTTGTGATAATACTAGCGAGTTTCTAACCATAACAAATTTACACCAAGAATCTACTCTAAGTCTTTATCTTTTTGCGCTAGTAATGAATGAGGTTACTAGGCATATGTAGAATGATATTCCTTCATGCTATTTGTTGAGGGTATAGTTTTAGTCAATGAAACTAAGATCGGGATTAATTAAAACTTAGATTTATGGAGAAGTACATTAAAATCCAAAGTTTTAGGTTAAATAGAACCAAGATGGAATAAATGGAATGTCCTTTTAGTAAAAGTAGACATACAGATGAAGGTGGAGTGAGAAGTAAGGATCATGAAGTTCTTAACTGATTAATTTCGGTATTTAGGATCAACTATTCCTGAGAGGAGATTAAAGACGGTTATCCATAGGATTAAAGCAAGTTAGATGAAATGGAGAAGTACAAATGGATTATTATATGATCACAAAAGACCTGCCAAGTTGAAAAGAAAATTTTATAAGACAATTATAGGATCAGCTATGCTTTATGGTATAGGATGTTGGGTAGTTAGAAAACATGTACACAAGATGAGTGGCCAAAATGAGAATGCTGAGACGAATGTGTGATAATAAAAAATATATATAGAATAAGAAATGAAGTAGTTCGTAAGAAGGTGAAGGTAGCACTAATTGCAGACAAATTGGGAAGACTACTTAAATATTTTGAATATGTACAATATAGAACGAGGGATGCACTAGTATAAAGAAGTGATTTGAGATACATAAAATGAATGAAAGGGTAGAAGTATATCAAAAATCACATAGGATGAAATAGTAAGGAAGGACTTGAAACAACTGAGAACACGAATGCTAGAACATTAACAAGTATTAGGAGTTGTAATACAACAAGTGTTTTTTCAGTCACAATAAGCTCGTATCAAGGATTAAAACTAAGCCTATAACTTTTAGAATTATGGATGAACTCACATCTAATATTTGGGAAGATATACCATAGTGTATGTTATTTCCATAAGATATAGTATTGATTGATGACAAGTACTAGATCAAATACTAAATTGAAATACAGAAGAAAACTTTAGAGGATAAAAGCTTAACTAGTAGAACAAAGACATGGTCATATAGAATGAAAATTTAAAGAAAATGGACATGAAGTCATACGGCGAAGAGATATCATGGAGTGACTGATTTCATTATTTAGAATCTATTATAGAAAATAATGGAGAGATAGATATACGTATATAAATAGAGATGGTTGGATGAAGTGGAGAAATGAATTTGGAATATTATGTGATAAGCACATGTCTTGGAGACTTAAAGGAAATTATTATAGCACAACGGTAAGGCCTACAATATTGTATATCTCAAAGTGTTGGGAAAGAAAGTACATGAAAATAAATTAAGTAGGGCAGAAATAAAAATGTTAAGACGGATATGGTAAAACTAAGAGGATAGGTTAAAAAATGAATACATTAGAGGAGCTATAGAAGTAGATCTAAGAAAGCTCCTATAAAGAGAGGCACTTTAGTTTATGATGAACATTATAAGAAGGAAGAGCAGGACTAAATTACGATGGACGTTGTAAGGATATGGAGAAACTTGAAATAACATCAAAGGTAGCCTTAGATAGGAATACTTAGTGAATGAGATCCATAAAGTCGGGCCAAATGTGGAAAAAAGCTAGTGATTATCGTGTTGATTGTTAGTTGTAGTATTAATTTACTTCAGAAATTCGGCAAACTCACACAGCATATCTAGTTAAAAGTATGATTAAATTATGAAGATTGGTACTTCTATGATTCATACTTTGATCGGATATAAACCAAGAACAATTCTTGTGTGCATTCAACTATGCTACGCATATCTTAAGTCAAAATACATATCAAAAAATTATAAATGTAATGTGGAGAAGAAGTAAGCTTTATCAAACTAACATCTTATTAATGGGTCATGTTGTTCTGTCAGTTAATGATTGATATTATGATCGAGCTACAGAAGCCGTGTTCATGAATTAAAGAAAATAGAGACATTGGGTATATAATTTATCTTACAACTCTACGAAGAATTGGCTCCAATGATGAACAAAGTTTTTGCAGACTATCCACCTTGAGAGCTTCAACAATCACACTGCACAAATGACATTTCAATAAACAAGACATGTGCCAAGTGGTGATTTCATCTTCAGTTGGGGGGAAACAAAAACTCAGTAAGTATATGATCTAAAAATACAAAAAGCAGAAAGAGAGCACAACCAAGCTGAGGATATAGCTAGAAGGTTTATAATATTTTCAGATGACGATAAAATGTAGAACAATGCATAAAAGAAAAGGTAAATTCCCTGAACTTCCTTCAGCATCCTATGAAAACTATAGCCAACGATCACTAATGTCTCGTGCACATTCTTCTTTTCTGCTTGATCTCCATGGCTCTTCTCTAAATAAGTTACATGTTGCTTGCACCTATCTTGATATGTCAACACCAAATAGAAAAGAACACCTATTATAAAGGGGAGGATTTGAAAGAATAAATCAATGCAGAACTTCTTGTACAAGCTCTTTATATGGACCCCCTTGATCCCAAGTAAACTCATCATCTAATTTGTTGTGGCTGTGAAGACAAGGGAGTGGCAACCATGAAGTGGAATATTCGATGTGAAAGAGAGAAGACAACTAACTCCTATAGTGCTCCTATATAAGAAGGTCGATGATTTCAAGTATGTGAATAATCAATAAAACACAATTTCAACAGTGATGAGTAAGCTGTGCGCCTGCATCAAGAACATGATTTAGTACAAACATTAACGAAACATTGAAAAGGAAAGCAAATAAGCAAATACTAAGCCAACTACAATTCTGAATGTACAATGTTTGTTACCGATCTTTTGAATGTCTCCCAAGGTATTCTTCATGAGAAAATCAGTTTATTTTCAATATTGTGGTCAAGATCCTAGAAGTACACATTACACAAGATAATGGCCTTCCTCCATGCATAAACATGTTTTCTTTTTTGTTTTTGCTGCATATAACATGTTTCTTAAACTAACAAAACAGGATAAAAAAATCTGCAACTATGAATAGATAAATAGTAGGTGTGAAGCACGAAGAAATGTACTTTCATGAAGCCACATGGTAAGACATCTGTATGAAGACTAGCATAATTCCTCATTCACACAAACAACAGTGTGTGCAAAAAAATGAGCCAAAATATCAAGATCGTATAGCATCGTCTTGCATTTGATGCTTTGGGAGGCCGAGGGCCTAGAACAATGAACGACCAATTTGAGAAGAAGAGGGATGATAGCAGGCGAGCGAAAAAGGCCTATTGTCCCTTCCGTTCTTCACAAAAACTTGGGTCTTTTCCTTGCAAACAACCAACCGTCTCGGCTTGCAAAGCCTCCCTAACTTTGGACATTTCTTATAATAAAGCCATGTCTAGCACATTACCAAACTTGGCTTGTCCGCTCGCCTACCCGTACCATACTCAGCATTTTTTTTAGCTCTTAAATTCATTCTCCCAAAAGCCCAACTGTTCAGACCATTACTATCAACCGGAATCATTGTTAAAGGGTCTCGATATCCTGCTCATTTGCAGTTGGTTTTGGCTTCTGCATTTTGTGGGCCGATATGGGAATGGAAATACAAACTTGTTCTTTGGACATGACATACCTTAAATGCAAACAGGCATAAAGGACCCTTGGCCGCCAATCCAAGCGTGTTCTGCTCGTAGTTCTTGTCCAAACCTGAGAACAGTTTTAGTATACTAAATATAGGACTGACGCCTAAACACTGAATGGTTTTTAGGACTGAGCTGAGGAACTTAGTATCTCAACTAAACCATCCTGCTGACCAGAGTATACGATAACAAGGTTTTTCTAAGAAAGTATGGTGGGGTGGCTGGTTCAACTTCTACATCTCTACAAAAGAGCACTCTAGAAGGGATGGATGCTGATCAACTAAGCTTGGCGAATGACAAATATAAAAAAATGGTATACATATTTATATCCTCATCATATAGAGATAAGGGGACAAAAAAAAATCTCTTGGAAACTTTCTTACTGATGATACTCATCTGATTTCAAGAACTAACCATCTTTTGGGTGAAACAAGGTCGACTTTGTTTTATCTAGTATCATGGGATGGACAGAGGCAAAGCCTCAAACAACAAGCTTCCACTTTAGCTTCTAATGGCCACTGGCAATCGACTAAGGGTATTAGACTAGCATGGGGTGAACGCCAATATAATCTGGAGAATAATCAAGATAACCATGCAAACATGCTGCATTATAGTTTGAAATAATCAAGAAGACCATGAAAATATGTTGCAATTAATAAATTTAAAAAAAATTATCGTACTGACCCTGACACGATCCTAACAAGCTTGCGATCTACAAAACCTCCAAGAATGATCTATTGATCCACAACACAAAAGACACCGATTATTTCGTCTAATTACATTCAAGTTCTCCTACTTAGCTTATTTTGCAGAATCGCGTGTTCTTCAAAGTTTTTTAATTAAAAAAAAAGCAAAGAATTCAAGAAAATAAACTAGCAGTTCACTTCAAACAGTGTCAAATTATTCGAAGAAAGCATAACGTGATCAAATCCCCAGACCAATCATACACCACATGTAAGCTGACCCCCGATTTCTCTTACCTCGCGAGCGCCGGAAACCTTTTTGCCGCTTCGATTCAGGATGCGACTCGTCCCCGTCGACGGATCCAGCCTGCGCTTCTCCCTGCGTCATGGTCCCCGACCGCTCCAGGATGCCGAGTCTGCCTCTGCATTAAGAGATCCCGACAACCCTAATTCTCCCAGATCTGAACCGAAGCTTCAGTTCAAAACCACACCAGAGCCAAAATTAGTACTGGCGATCAAGAATTTGAACAAAAGATCCCAAACCCCTTACCGCCCTAGATCGATTACAAACCCTAAGAGGATCGATCGTTTTCGCCAAGAAACTTGGAAGCAAAGAAACCAAAAGAAGAAAAAAAATAAAGGAAGAAGGAGAAGAGAGAGAGATAGAGAGAGAGAGAGAGAGAGATGTGAGGAAAGAGGATAATTACGTGTGCTTGTTCCTCTTCTTTGGTCTCTGGCGAGGAGAGAGATGGAGTAGGAGCAGCCGAGGGGAGGATGGGGAATCCTAAAAAGAGTCGGAGCTGCGGACTGGCCCGTAGACTTCGGCAGGTGGATCATGCGCGGGCCGGTCCGTCTGATGTTGGTAGGCTTATCTAATGCAAAAGCGGCATAATAATAAATTAAGTCAGCAGGAATAAAAAAGGAAAATTCCGGTTAGATGTGGATGTGGATGTATATTTGCAACGCTGCTCTCCAACGCCAGCTGAGTTGGTGACCTTTTTATTTCTTTTCGTGGGCACGTGCCTTTCTGCCCCAGATTTTCGTGTTTCTCATTCTACATCGAAGAGCTCTCATCCCGTGCCTCCAAAATGGTAACACAGTTTGAAATGTAGCTTTATTTTCACCGGCACAGTTCAAATTCGAAACGCACGAGCATCAATTAAATATAGAGAATCGGATATCCTCCATTTGGACATATTCGGTAGAAATGCTATCTGGTCCAGATGGCGCTAGGATGACGTCCTCACACGTAGGGTGATCCACGGGTTGGAAAGTGTATGAGCAAAATTTCTACCGCGCATCGAATATTCTTTGGTGGAAGAAGGATCCAGTAGAGGCTGCTACGCAAGTGAGGTTTCTCTCCCTCCTAATTTTTCACCAAAAAAAAAAAACTCCCATCCCATTGCATCTCTAGCGGGGTTGCAACGTCCAGCTGGCAGTACTCACTATTTGGCTCGTTTTGGTCGCAGGAAAAATGAGGGGGGAAAGTGTGGTCAACGGGAAAGTAATGAAATGCCTCTTGTTTGGTTGGAGTTTTCAAAGGAGAGAGATGGGAAAGTTGTATTCTCATGGGAATATGATTCCCACATTTCATGGGAAAGTCTTCCCATGGAGAAACATGGGAAAGTTACTTTCCCATGAGGTGGGAATCACTTCTTTTTTTATTTTTTCCCAAAAAGACCCTTCAGCATTAAAGAAGCATTAAAGAGGCATTAAAGACCCTAATTTTTATTAAGGGCATAATAGGAATTATACATAACTTTCCTAGAAAAGGTGGATGGTCAACCAAACATAAGCACTTTGGAAATTAGTCACTTTCCCATGGTTAACCAAACATGTCAAAAGTACTTTCCTAGGTATCTTCTTCTTAGGAATCTGATTCCCATATTCCTAGGAGGGAAAATACTTCCCGGCGAACCAAACGAGCCCTTTAATTTATTTCAATCCATTATAAATTAAATTAAATTATTTATTTAATAAAATAATCAAATTTAAATTTAAATTTTTTATCTATTTAATAAATATATCAAGGGTTTGAAGTTGATACGCTACGATCTAATTTGTGCCTGAATTGATCTGATGTCATTCCTATATCTAGTGAAAAAAATATATGGGTCAAGTTTTACAAACTTGTGAATCATAATAGAGCCATTTTTTATTCATCGATCTGTAGTATCTCTAAGATGGACTTAGATCATTCAAAGGTGAATCCTGTTATATTTCTCAATCGTAAGTTTTGATACAAGTGCCATACCTCAAATCGCGGAAGTGGCAAACTGAAATCTTTCTAAAATTTTGTATTTATATTATTATTTTATTTTTAAATAAAAAAAATAAAATGCAACCAGATTATATAAGATTCAAATGCTGTAATATTGAACCATCAACGAAAATTAAAGCTAAGAATATTCTATATAATTAAATTAAAGCTAAGGAATTTCATACGGATGTTTCCTCCTTGAGATCTCCGGTGAGAACTGGCTATCATTATAGCAATTATTCTAGTTGACATGTCATCATAATTTAGTAATACTTTTCTATATCCAAAATGGAGAATAGCCATTGATTGCATTCTTTTTATATATTAGGCACCAGTTTTTACTCTATTATATAACTAGAAATCCTGGTTGCTGGGAATACTCTTCAGATATTTTTCTCTTGTCCACCGGGTATTGCACGCGACTTGTTTTATCATCGCTAGAAAAATAGTTCGTAGTCAATATGTTATCACATTATCCATGCAAAACCCAATTAGATGTATATAAAAAAAAATAACATTGGAATGCTGATGAGAGCATTTGACCTTAAATGCTTTCTAATGAAAATTAGTAATGAATCTTTAAAATTAAAATCTGCACTATTAATTAAGATTTATATTATATAAAATATCTAGAAATAAAAAATAATATATTTTTAAGGTTATTTTTCTGTATATTAAATGAATAAAAAATGAATGTAATTAACAATATGATATCGTATTTTGGTTTTATCTGTAGTATATAAGCATCCAAAATCAATATTTAGATCAAGATTAATGGTTTAGATTTGTAAATTTTATAGCCTATGACATATTTTTATTTATTAGTTACATTTATGCTATTCATTTTCTTCTAGCTTAATGCATAAAAAAGATCTCCAAAATAGATGATTTTTAGTCTTCAGGTATTTTTAAAATATATATCATGATCAACAGTGCATATCTTAATTTTGAAAGATCTATCATGGATATTTTTGGAATGATCATTTTATCAAAAAAAATTCTTGCCTAACTCTCTCTTTATTCATATATCGACCAAAAGTGAGCGAATATGGTGCTATATTATTTTCTTATTGCTCAAAGCATTATTCCATTTATAATAATTTGATTAAATAGCATATATATATTATATATACACACACATATATATACATGCATACATATATCTGTGTGTGTGTGTATTTATGTACATGTATATGTATTTGTGGGACAATGGGGATCTAGAATCTCCTGAAAAAGGCAAAACCAAGAACATCAATCTCATCTAAGCCGAGACAAGCAGTAATAAGAGACCTAGTTCATATTCATAAGGGCACTTTCAGAAGCTCCCTTCTAACCAACATGATGGAGGGTAAAATGGATCGTCCTGCTCAGAGCAAGGGATCATCCTATCTCGGCTGGGCAGACTACAACACCGACCAGGTAGGACCACGGTCCTGCTCAAAACCAATCTGATCTCGGACTCTGCCGAAGGTTCAGTTGACCTCGGCCGAACCTCTGCACTGTTACGACCTGCGGCAACCTCTTCTGATGCTTATAATAACGTCCCGGGCCCGAGCTCGGAATGCCCTACTCCAAGAGCTCCTTCAACCACAGGACTATATGCCGACGCACCCCGACCTAGCTCGAGGTGCCCTTCTTGTATTCGCCGATGCGTTCTGACCGAGCTCTGGGCGCCTTTATATTCGCCAACGCACCCTGACTGAGCTCGGGGCGCCCCTTATATTCGCTAATGCGCCCTAGCCGAGCTCGGGGCACCTTTATATTTGCCGACGTACCCTGATCTGAGCTCGAAGCGCCCTTAATATTTGACGATACGCTTCGGCCAAGTTCGAGGCATCCCATCCAACAACGCGCCCCGACCTCGAGCTTGGGGCGCCCTACCGAGTAATCCTCGAAATCGAAGAAGCTAGGCCGACCTCAGCACCCGTCAAATCGACCTCACCGAATATATGATGCGACCTCTCATCGAGTTCGGCCTCACCCACGACCGCATCCACGTGCGTGCCCACGCTCGCCTACGTGGTCGTACATTACAACGTTACCGCGCTGTGCTTTGCTTGCTGGCCAACGATAGTCAAGGACAACCTCATACTGCTCCAACCATACCCCATTACACCTATCAACGCCTTACCATTTGCAGGAATGGCCTACACCATGTGCCTCAAGCAAGCTCTAGCTGCGTGCCATATGTCTAAAACTCATATCCTCTCATGATGAGGACGGGTCATACCTCCACCAATTGGACACCTCTACGAGGACTATAAATAGCCCCATCAGGTAACACTATGAGGACTTTTTTAGACCAACAAATATCCACTCTAACTTGAGCGTTAGAGGGCCCTCACCGGAACTACCAGTGAGGCTTTGTGCGGTATACCGTCGTGCAGGAGGTGGCTCCCGTTTCTCCGACTTCCCCCGGTGTGGTCAACCTTGGGCCAAATTTGAACCATAACATTTGGCGCTAAAGAAAGGATCTGAGTCGTGATCATGAGGTCAAGGAGCCACGGAGCTTCAAATGCCTCGAGTAGCGGGGTACTAACACCCAGCAACTCTATTTAAAGTCCATCCCCTACAGCGCCTACGCCGGCGGACGAAACCCTTCAGGTCCAGCCAGAGCAGTTTTACCTGCTCGCCAAGCAAGTCCAAACACTTACCACGGCTATTCAAGGCCTCCAGCAAGTAGGAACTTTATTTGTCGCCGAGCTCAACAACAAAGTCGAGAAAATAGAGCGACAAATCCAAACTCTCTAGGACCAAGTCGCGGAACGCCATAAGGAGCGCAGTCGATCAAGAAGCAAATCCCTCTGGCGCAAGAGAGATCCTCCTCGGCCTAGAAGCACAGTTTATCTGATGTCTTCCCTCCAGAAGCCCGAGAATATGCTCCCCTCCAAAGGTTTGGGAAGTACGCTCCCCTCACATCTACCCGGACAAGGATCCTCATGGAAATCAAGGGTCGCGGCTACCTCCAACTCCCATCAAAGATGCGACCATCAGGGTCACGGAAGCGCTCGGATAAGTATTGTCGCTTCCATAGAGATCATAGTCATGACATGGAGGACTGCTACCAGCTCCGTGATGAGATCGAGGCACTTATCTGCCGAGGTTTGTTAGGTCAGTTTGTCCATGGTCAAGCTGACAGAAGGGAGCCCGAAGGACAGATCCCGAAGCCGCGTGAGGGGCAGAGCGACAACCGTCCCATCGCGGGCACCTTCAATGCCATAGCCATTTATCCCACATGCTAATGGCTCCCTGACTCGAGACTTAAAGCTACTACCCTCGGATGAAACTTTAGCCCATCCAGGTTAAGGTTTTTAAATCCTAGAATGTGTCATCAATAAAATTATCCTCTGAGACTTCTTTGAAGCGTCTTTGAAATGCCTTAATGGACTCGACATGCCCCGGTTGTCTCCGTGACACGAGTTATATATGTAAAGACAAATCTACAAAGTCGCCCTTCGAACTTGGCTCAGGCTGCCCTGCAGTGTCGACCGCGAGCCAAAATGCTTCGCGACTGCAGGATCCAAATCTACAAAGTCGTGCTTCGAGCTCGGCTCAGGGCGCCCTGCAATGTCGACTGCGAGCTAAAATGCTCCGCGACTGCAGGATCCAAATCTACAAAGTCGCCCATCGAGCTCGGCTCGGAATGCCCTGCAGCATCGACCGGGAGCTAAAATGCTTCGTAACTCCAGAATCCAAATCTACAAAGTCGCCTCTCGAGCTCGGCTCGGGACGCCCTTCGTTGTGTCGATCGCAAGCCAAAGGGCTCCCATGACTGCAGAAATATACGGCGACGCACCCTGGCCAAGTTTGGGGTGCCCTGTGAAAGTTGTCCATCGACCACAGGCGCCATAATTTGAGCGGGGGCGTCCTGTAGAGTCAAGAAGAGCCGAAGAGGCGCCCTGATCTGATTGGGGGCGTCTCTATCCTCGAGCTGGTTTCTACCCTCGAGCACGCTTCTACCCTCGAGCTAGTCTTTACCCTCGAGCTGGTCTCTATCCTCGAGCTGGTTTCTATCCTGGAGCATGCTTCTACCCTCGAGCTGGTTTCTACCCTCGGGTCCGCTTTTATCCTCAAGCTAGTTTCTACCCTCGAATCCGCTTCTATCCTCGAGCTGGTTTCTATCCTCGAGTCCGGTTTTATCCTCGAGTTGGTCTTTACCCTCGAGTTGGTTTTTATCCTCGAGCTGGTTTCTATCCTCGGGCTGATTTTTTCCTCGAGTTCGCTTCTATCCTCATCAACCACAGGTGCCTTGAATTGAGTGAGAGGCATCCTGTAGAGTCAGCAAGAGCCGAAGAGGCACCCTAATCTGAGTGGGGGTGTCTCTATCCTCGAGCTGGTTTCTACCCTCGAGCACGCTTCTACGCTCGAGCTGGTATTTACCCTCGAGCTGGTCTCTATCCACATACTGGTTTCTACTCTCGAGCACACTTCTACCCTCGAGCTAGTTTCTACCCTCGAGTCCGCTTCTATCCTCATCGACCCCAGGCGCCCTAATCTGAGCGGGGGCGTCCTGTAAAGTCAGGAAGAGCCGAAGAGGCGCCTTGATCTGAGTGGGGGCGTCTCTATCCTCGAACTGATTTCTACCCTCGAGCACGCTTCTACCCTCGAGTTGATCTTTACCCTCGAGCTGGTCTCTATCCTCAAGCTGGTTTCTACCCTCGAGCTAGTCTTTACCCTCGAACTGGTTTCTACCCTCAAGTATGCTTCTATCCTCATCAACCACAGGCGTCCTGATCTAAGCGGGGGCATCCTGTAGAATCAGGAAGAGTCGAAGAGGCATCCTAATCTGAGTAGGGGCGTCTCTATCCTCGAGCTGGTTTCTAGCCTCGAACATGCTTCTACCCTCGAGTTGATCTCTATCCTCGAGCTGGTTTCTACCCTCGAGCACGCTTCTACCCTCGAGTTGGTTTCTATCCTCGAATCCGCTTCTATCCTCATCGACCACAGACGCCCTGATCTAAGCGGGGGTGTCTTGTAGAGTCGAAAAACCCTGATCTGAGTGGGGGCGTCTCTATCCTCGAGCTGGTTTATACCCTCGAACACGCTTCTACCCTCGAGCTGATCTTTACCCTCGAACTGGTCTCTATTCTCGAGCTGGTTTCTACCCTCGAGCACGTTTCTACCCTCGAGTTGGTCTTTACCCTCGGGTCTGCTTCTATCCTCGAGCTGGTTCTCCCCTCGTGTCCGCTTCTATCCTCGAGCTGGTTTCTACCATCGGGTCCGCTTTTATCCTCGAACTAGTTTCTACCCTCGAGTTCGCTTCTGTCCTCGAGCTAGTACTCTCGAGCTTGTCTCTATCCTCAAGTTGGTTTCTCTTACTCTCCAATGTCACCCCTCGAGCCGGGCTCAAGGTGCCCTGTAGTATCGAATGAAGAGCTACGAGCTCGTTCGACTGTAGGTACCCTTATCCTCCAAGATCGCCCTGCAAAACTGACCACAAGCCAAAAAAGCTCTCCCGACCTCGATCTTGAAAAAAATCTGAGGGCGACCCAAGCTTAAATCAAGCGCCCCAGTTGAAGTCCATAGAGATCTATAAGGCAGAAAGGTGCTAAAGCTTACGACAATCTCCTGCCTAAAAAGTCCCCTCGCACACTATAATGCAAAAAGAAGACCCCGAGTTCAGTTCTCGCAAAAGGTCCGAAGCAGACCTGATGCTTGACTTGGATGCCTAAAGCGCACCAGTGGACGGGCTCCGGAATAAGTGAGCTCTTCACTGGCTTTGCAAGGTCATCTTTAAGTTAGAAGTAAATGTTGAGCGCAGAGACTTGGCGAAAACTTCACACAAGGGTCCTACTATGTGTAGGCTAAGCTAGCGCTTAAGCTATACAGCTTGGACCCTAGTTAACCAAACACAAAAGCCCAACACAAAGTATCAAGTGGGACGAGTTCAAATACTTCGTCAGACTTCAAAATGTGAAGCCTTAAAAAGAAAATGTACTTCATTGATATTAAAAGGGCCAAGGGTCGAGTACAAGAGGAGCCGACCTTGAGGTCAGGCTGAATTCAAAAGGCCTGAGCGGCTTTGCAAAAGCTCAATCGACTTGGATAACCTCAGCATCGACCTCAGAGTAGCTTCAGCCTCGACAGCAGTCTCAAGAGCGGTTTCAATGCCGGCCTCAGGAACGGCTTCCGACTCAGTCCCAATAGCGACCTCGAGGATGATCTTCAGCCCAACTTCAGTAGTGAACTCTGCAGCATCCCCGTCCTCCACTCCGGCAGCTTCGCCCATATATGGTTAAAGGCCGCTGAGGTCAATTCCAGGGCAGAGCCGTTGGGCTTGATCATGATAGTTCTTAAAGCCCTGGATCATAGCACTGGTAGCCTCCTCCGCCAGCTCGTCAAGGAACTCCTTGGATTGATGGAAATTCTCGACAGCCTCCCGGGCGGACTTCCCCATGAGCCCTTCGAGTCGTTCAGCCCTTAGCCTCAGGGCCTCGGCTTCGTCCCACTGGCCGTCCAGTGCAGCTTTAAGCTCGGAGATACAGCCTTCAGCGGACGAACAAGCCCGAGCGTGCTCAGCCTCCATGTCTCGAATTCGAGCGAGTCCATCCATAATCAAAGCTTCGGCCGCCCTTGCTTTCTTCTTGGCCTTCCGCTGCTCGGCAGCCACCGCCCTCTTCTCCGCCTCATGCTGTCGCTGCCCTCTGCTCGGCCTTGCGCCACTATTACAGCAGCCGCTGCCCATTCTTCGGCCTCTTGCCACCGCTGCATGGTAGTTATTGCCCGAGCCTTGGCCTCCTGTCTCTGAAGCATGGCGTGCTCCATCCTCGACTGGAGTACCCTCATCTGCCTCCGGTAGCTAAGCATGCCAGACACTAGGATGTCGACTATGTGGAGGGACTAGCATAAAAGATAAAATGTCAGCCAAGGTCAAGCACTTACGAAGAAAATGAATGAGAAGTGGGAGGGCTACGTTACTCACCATGATGCTGGCTGAATAAGCTTAACCGGCGAAGTTGTCAAGGTCCTGCTCCTCCATTCGAGCACGATCGTGTGAAAGTATGGCACAACACATGAGCTCGTGAGCGACGTCGCCGGACTCGAGAGCCATGTCATCCTCAAACACACGACACTCAAGCTGAAACTGCCTCCTTCTGGGCTCGGAGGGAGCAGAGTCAACCCTTTCTAAAGAGGGGACCTCAAGAGGAGCCAAGGCCCCGGCTGAGGTTGGCGCCTCGAGAGGAGTCATGGCCCCAGCGGAGGTCGGAACCTTGGAAGAAGTTGGGATCTCCAGCCCGCTCTCCGACTCAAGACCTGATTCGTGTAGTCGGGTGGCCTCGTGAGCCTTCCGAGTTCGGCCGACAAACACGGCCGCCACTTGTTCAGAAGGGCCCCCTCTTGCCGCCGATGGGGGCACCTTGACCTCCACTGAGGGGACCTACTTGAGCCCAGCCCAAGCAGGGTCGGAAGCATCAATCTGAGCGAGCTCACCCCGCTCAATCCCAGAGCTAGAGGCAGCTCTGGCCCTCTTCGGCTTTCTCTCGGACCGAGCTTCGTCCAAGGCAGCCACCCTCTTCCTGTATCTAACCATCAAAGTCTCGACATCGAAGACCATCCTTGCAATTTCTAGCAATAAAAAACTTAGTTAGAATCCAGCATGGAAAAAGGAAAAGAGAAGTAGCTACACCGCCCTTACCCTCGAGACGGGCTAAGCTCATGCCGACATTCAATAAAGCCTCCTCGCTGAGCAAGCCAAGAAGCCATGGAGTTTCTTTTAGCCCGAGCAACCTGTCTAGAACGCTATGCTCGGACTGTGATAACTTGGAGAGCTTGTTATTCACCGCGGCTCACAAGAAGCTCCAGGTCGGGTTAAACCCCCACGACCACTCGGAGGAAACAAAAAAGAATTTATCCTTCCATCCATGAATGGAGGAAGGAACATCCTGAAAGAGCTTGCGGCCTTCCCGGAAAGAGAAGTTTCACCATCTTTTGTCTGTGGGGTTGCCTTTTAATATAAAGTAACTCCGAAAGACGCTCATCAGGAGGGGCAGACCATGTGCAAGGCAGAGAGAGAGGAAGTCGATTATCATTCTCCACGAGTTCGGAGCAAGCTATACGGGGACGAGATAGTAAGCCATCAAAAGCTCGTTCACAAACCCGTATAGAGGGAACCTCAGCCATGCTCGGAGTGTTTTTATATATACCTCGATCCGACCTCTAGGTGGATCGGTGGCTCGAACCCTAGGCTCCGGAAGCTCAAGGACGAACTCAAGAGGGAAGAAGAACCGAGCCCGAACCAGGCTCAGCTCCTCTACACTAATGCTCCAGCTGGTCCCGTACGGACCTTGGTTCACCTCAAGCTCAACCTCCTCCACATCTGAAGAAGCCTGGGCTCGGGATGAACCTGTACCGAGCATCAAGGTCCTTGGCGACCTCATTGCCTTGGACCCAAAATCAAAAAAGAGGGAAAAAAGACAAGAAATTCTCCGAGCGACCGAAAAGGGATAGAATACCTATCCAAGAGTTCACTGAAGAATAATCGCCGGGAATCGAGAGCAAGGCTAGTCGCAAAGGTCGCAGGGAAGCTCCAAAAACACCCAAGGAGAAGTTCGAACACCACTGCAACGACGGCCAGGAAGAAGAGGAGTAGGGGCAAGAGGGGTCAAATAAGGATCCTAGGGTCCCTTCTAGGCCTTATATAGCCTACTACAATAGCTCTAATCGGCTAACCTAAGCGATCAAGCAAGCCGAATCTCACCGCCTGGTAGGCCCAGAAGGGACCTCAACAAATCTTTCCGGATCGCAGCACTAAAAGCTGACCATTGTAGAGGGCGCTTCGGAGAACGGGACATTAATAACTGGCCCCTCGTGTTCCATCAAACGAGGCGTTTTGGGGGACGGGGCATTATTGATTGGCCCTTTCGCGTTCCATCCAGCAATGCCTCGGAAAAAAGCGCGCACGTGGCACATTAAAAAGCTCCCACAGCCGTTTCTACTTGGAGTGACGTTCGTAGCAACCTGAGCCACCCGAGCCCGGCTCGAAGCCATCAGCCCCAATAACACACCATGTCTCCTGCCCAAGGCGCACATCTTCATTAGCACGTAGCCATGATGCAGGACAACCAACAATTCAACTATTTCCTTCATTTGAGCCGAAAAGCAACTCGACCTTGGAAGTCGGGGAGCAAATGATGGGGGGCAAAATGGATCGTCCTGCTCAGAGCAAGGATCATCCCATCCTGGTCGAGCAGACCACAACACCGACCAGGCAAGACCTCAGTCCTGCTCAGAACTAGCCCGATCTCGGACTCCGCCGAAGGTTCAGTTGACCTCGGCTGGACCTCTCCACTACTACGACCTGTGGCGACCTTTTCTGATGCTTATACTGATGTCCCGGACCCGAGCTCGGAACGCCCTGCTATGTCAGCTGTGAGCCCAAGAGCTCCTTCGACCACAGGACTATGCGCCGATACGCCCCGACCTAACTCGGGGGGCCCCCCTTTTATTCGTCGACGCGTTCCAACTGAGCTTGGGGCGCCCTTATATTCGCCGACGCATTCTGACCGAGCTTGGGGCACCCCTAATATTCGCCAATGCACCCTGGCCAAGTTCGAGACGCCTTTATATTCGCCGATGCGCCTCAACCGAGCTCGGGGCGCCCCTTATATTCGCCGACATGCCCCGACCCGAGCTTAGGGTGCCCTTTATATTCGCCAACATACCCCAACCCGAGCTCAGAACGCCCTTAATATTCGACGATACGCCCCAGCCAAGTTCGGAGCACCCTATCCAATAACGCACCCCAACTTTCGAGCTCGGGGTGCCCTACCGAGCAAACCTCGTAATCGAAGAAGCTAGGCCGACCTCAACACCTGTCAAGCCGACCTCGCCGAATATATGATGCGACCTCTCATCGAGTTCGGCCTCACCCACAACCGTATCTATGTGTGTGCCCACACCCGCCTACGTGGCCGTACATTACAACGTCACTGCGCCATGCTTTGCTTGCTGGCCAACGATAGTCAAGGACAATGTCATGCTGCTCCAGCCATACTCCATCACACCTATCAACGCCTTACCGTTTGCATGAGTGGCCTACGCCATGTGTCTCAAGCAAGATCTAGCTGCACGCCATATGTCTAAAACCATCTCCTCCCATGATGAGGACGGGTCATACCTCCGCCATTTGAACACATCTACGAGGACTATAAATAGTCCCATCAGGTAACACTATGAGGACTTTTTTGGACCAATAAAGATTCACTCTAACTTGAGCATCGGAGGGCCCTCACAGGAACCAACGGTGAGGCTTTGTGCAGGTACGTCGTCTCGCAGGAGATGGTTCCCCTTTTTCCGCTCCAACTAGCAGCTCTCTCAACTCCCCCCTGGTGTGGTCACCCTCGGGCCAAATTTGAACCACAACACAACCAATCGGCATACTTCCGACATTTATATATCTTGGACAATCTTTAGAACATCATTTTCGAACATGCAAGCATAAAGATATGGGGAAAGAAAACTAATGTTCGAGCAAAAATTAAATGATCAAAAACTACAATTTCTACTGCAAATAAACCAGAAACCAGATTGAACGATGACTAAACGGTGGAGCATGGGATCTATTGCATAAAGTTTATTTATAAAAAGTTAAGAATGCTAACTAGTTTCCCTTTCAACCAATGAACCACCACTTAAAATAAGCAGAATATTATTCTTTTCCTTCGTAAGGTATGAGCATATAAGTTTGCTTGCACGATATAATGCTGCAAGAAAAATCAAAGAAACAATATAAATATCAAGACGGAAGAAAAATCAAAGAAACGTGCGCAGCGAGGATGAGTGAGACATATGGGAAGGTACAACAGGTAGGTGTTTCCCCTTTTCTTGTTGAATGTATTTTTAATGGTCGGCCAGGTGACTTCGATTGCCATTTACTTCAATTTTTCACTTTCCTTGCCCAACAAGATATATGATGGAGAGGCATGGGATTTGGTTTAAAAGTGCCAGAATTTTTTTTTTATCATAACGAGATCCTAGGGAGCTGGAATATTTTTTTTAATCCTCTGTCAGGAAGTGTAGTAGTCCTTGATTTTTGGGGAAAAGACAGAATCCAACGCCAGGTTTCAAGGAGGGGCCACGACTGCAGAACTCATGAGGGTCACCAGAGTCTAAAAGAAGACATGGCCACTTGTACCAAATAAATAAATAAATAAAAGGAAGAAGAAGACGACATGGCCACATTTGACGACTCCACGCGATGAGTGAGTGTGTTTTTTTTCTAACGATGAATGCGATGGCATGCAAGATCTAGATTCAATTCTCAACTTCCCTATATTTGATAATCTCAATGAAATTACATGGGCTCTTCTCATCTTTCTTTTAATCCTAATGACATAGGAGGCTGGGTTCAAATCTCACATTCATTATATTTCATAATTTCAGTGGAAATTTGATTGATAGACTTTGTCCATCTTTCTTCTAAAGAAATTGTAAAGCCATAAGTGGCAATAAATCGGCATTCAACCATTTTGAACAATGCGATAGAGCTGACCAAGTACAATGGCTATCTAATGTTGACCTTGTGACAATCAAATCAAATATCATTGTAGTTCGCTTGTTTCCTAATGCAACCTAAATTATCATTAGTTAAGCTCTCCTTAGAACTTTGTTTTAATAAAAACTTAAACCTTTCTAAAAGATTTTCCAATCAAGCACACTATTTCTAGTTGTATATGGAAGGAGACAGGGAACCTACTAGAACCTGGACTTACGATGGAAGGGTCCATAATAGTTAATACAGATCTAAATCCCTCTTTGCACTCAACAAAACATAGCCCATAAATCCTCCCATTACAATGAAAGAGTTAGCAAAGAGAAGACAGAATCACCCCACCATCTCAAGTAGACCATGCATGATACAAGGAAAAATTTTCTAGTATCATTGTCATGGTGCAAGATACATTCCCTAACTTGTTTCTTTGTGACTTCGTATGATTGCTTGATGGCTAATCCTATCATTGGATATTGCAACATATTCTAGCATGCATTACTTGCATGTTGCGAATGCTTGTTAGATTTTAGTGGATATTTCAGCATAGCTAGCATGATGTAGAGCATTAAGTACTCTCTCAAAATTACACTTCCATTTGAGTTTGTACAATTCTCAATGTTCATGTTATGTCTATGAAAAAATTTTCATGATTTGTTGCAACTTTGCACACTCTTGAGAAATGCATGCCATTTGTTTTTGCAATTCAACTCCTTTACGGTGCTCATAATAATATTGCATTTTCATTTTTCTAGATTATGTAGAAAGTCAAACATATTTTACGCTACAGAGGAAATGCCCCATGGAATAATCACCCGTAAGTCATGCTTAAGCCTTGCATATTCTATTATGCAAAATAATGATTATCTTGGATCATGATCTCCATCTCTACCATTGTTTTTGGAGAAATACTTCAACAGTAAGCCCTTAGGAAAAGTGGTGCCAACCATCTGTTTGCAAAATTATATTAAACCTTCAAAAATATGTAACACACGCAAGAAGATGCCACGCTTTTTGATCTTGAAGTAATATACTAGGTCAACATGTGCACACTGGCATGGTACCTTTGGAAATAACAAAGGACGCAGGCCACCGGCCTCAAGCGTTGTAAGTTTCTAAGCCTCTTCTTGATTTAAAACGTTTTGGGGCATCCATTATTTGTCATTTTCTGCAAGTTCTTATTATTTTATTCTTGCTGCTCCTTTTCTTTTCTTAAAATCCCATGCCATCTTTTTGATATTTCGTATCAGATATGATATTTCATATCACCAAATGATAAGGAAAAAAAATGCCGTAATAAGATATAATTGATAGATGCAGATAGTACTAAGTTTTAAGCAATGATTACAAGGCTCTCAGGGTCATGATTAGATAAGAACACCTTAATGTTCTAGGGCCTCAAAATGCTGGGGGCACTTGTTCTGAAGATGTAAGCAACCATTAAGGGTACAGGAGAAACAAGTTACTTTATTTGCTCCCATATAATATTTTGTCCAACGGGAAAATGCAATAGGTATAAGAAAGCAGAAAAGGAATACTTAAACGGGATTTTAATGGCAATGACATTTGCATCCACAAAAAGTGCTTGATTAATCAAACTGAGACAGCAAAATCATTTCTTGAGAAACAACAGATAACTAAGGTCTAGATATATTATGCTTGAGATAAAAGGATGTAAGGAGTTTTATGGATTTATTTAGTTAGGGAACTTATATTATATATAAATTAATATGTGCTTGGAAGTTCCATGAATTCCATTAGAAAAAGAAAACTCGCAAATCTGCTTTATATGTCACACACAAATTTTCCATTGATCTTGAATTATCTCACGGGACGCTACGCATAATATGAGAATCAAAATAGCATCCTCAGGAAGTACATCATCAAGAAAGAATGTAGCATCTAGTTGCAACTACCATGCATCAAAGCAAAGGTTAGGCTACATGAGCATCACTTGGCAAATTCTATTTCTAGCTAACAATTATGGGATTTTCACACCATGAGTGCTGGAAAGCAGAATTTTTGCTAAAATATAGTACGTGACATCAGAGCTGGAAAAGATACTTCTTTTCCTTGGCAATGAAAAATGCACCTCAAGATTAGGAAGACTTTGTTGAAAATTTAAGTGTATTACAATGCAGCACATTGGAAGAGCATCAACAATGCAAGACAAATACACTGTGCAAGGAATGATCCTTCATCTTTGGTTTCATTCCCCATTTACATTAGAGAAGTGCACCTAAAACCAACCAGAAGGAAACAAACCACCATGCTGCAAGAACAAATCCAGCACCTCATAAATGCAACAGACTCTGGAAAACTAATGAATATACAGTAAAAGAAATGCAACTCAAATTTCAAAGAAGTAGCTGTTATGAAAAAGTCCATACCACTTGACCTAACCAGCTATATAGTTTGCTGACATGCATTTTTGAATGGAAAGATTTGTCTTGAATTATCTTAATCTTGCTCTACCATCTAGCTCCACTTAAAATATAAACACATTCTACAAGGTGGTTTGACTGTAAGAATGCACTTCCCCCTTTTTATCGAAAATAGTGAATTCATTATCTATAAGGAAATTAACAGCTAATCCTGATCGTTCATTAGCTATGAAGTTAAAAGAGAACATAAATTTGGAATTACTTGCACAACATGACCTTTATGCTTTTGATGGAATCCCACACAGAATGTTGATTGTGGCCGTGCCAAAAAATACATTTATAAAATTGTTGATGTAATATTGCTTCTATCTATCAACAATCCACTGGTTTCATCACCATTGATCTACATCAGAGTTGCATTTATGTTCTAAATATAATCATATGTAAGATATTGGACTTCTAGCATATAAAATGCATACATTAAGCGATCATGCATGTGCATGGATCTAATACATACTTCCATCTTAGGGTCTAATTTCTAATATTCTCACTAATCATATTTAGATAATTTACAAATATCAGCTCAGATCTGCTAAACCGGGGACTGTTCAGGGCATGCCAAATTGGATCAGTCAGCAAATGGGACAGCTTGTCCATCTGATTCGGTCCCAGGTCAAAATCAGCCTAAACAGGGCTGAACCATTATGGTTTCGGACTGTTCTAGAACCGAACCAGGTTCAACCTTTTATAACCCTCCTTTCCCCTCTTGCAATTCCTCCTCTCACACAATTACCCTCACTATGTTTAGGATTCCGCCGCCGTCCTCGACAACGACAACTATGGATCACCGCCTCTCTTTCTCTTCTCTCTCATCAGGCTGCCACATCTCTCTCTTTCTCGCTACCATACTGCTGCTCCTACAGCCAACGATGGGTATCATGGCCTGGAGATTGCAGATAGGTCAGACATACCCCCCTCCCTTCCTTCCTCTCCTTCTCCCTCCCTCCCTCCAAATTCCAGTATGCCTCAGGTCTATACAGTACTAAACTGGGTAGCAAGCTAGTACGACCCAGTACTAGTCATCAAACCTTGTCTCAGCTAGTTCCAACTAGACTAGATGCTATTAAATTGAAATGCTTTTCTATATAGTTACTCATCAAACATGGAGGTTATGACTTCAAGGAGTTTTTGGTTTCTTGCATATTTGGCATGGAGAGTAAATGCATGCATCTAGATCTTTGTAGTTTTCTTGGAATAACCAATGAACCAAGTACACAGTTGGATCCTAATTCTCACAAGCAGAAATTGATAAATGAAACCAATCAAGGGGTTAGCCTTTTACCAGTGGCAAGACCATCCAAAAGGGGGAAAAAATCACATGAACTATGAAGAAAAACACAAGTAAATATAACTGAAATTTATTTAAACAACAGAAAAATAAGGCCAGCATTACAATCCTCACTAACTGAAAAGCCCAAGATCATACAAAATGGACTTAAGACTTGCTAAGAGTGGATGGTGGCTGCATCCTCAGCCTTTTGTAGGTAAAGGGAACCCTCTATCAAAGATGATGGCATATATGTGCAGAACTACAGACAATTTTTTCTATAGAGAAGGTTACATATCATTACCAGCTTGCACACAAATTTGCATGAAGCACTAAAAGGAATTGATGCTATCATCTAGAACAACTGAGATGGTATTGAACATGAATCCCACTAAAAAGGATAATTGGAATCACTATAGTAAAAAGAGGCTCCAAACTTTTGGATGGAATTATTGAATCAAGAAAATCTCTACTAGGCATTAAGTCCAAATGAATTAAAATTTGATACATAAGACCGATAATATGTACCTAAGATAGTAGTTGACAAGGTTCGGAATTTCAATATCGGGTACCATACCAATTTGGTAATGTACGATTGATACGCTATGGTATGCAACCCGTATCGAGACAACTTGTGCCCTTCTTTTTCTCACCTTTTATCGGTACCATTCCGAAACTGAGAAGTATGGGTCGTTACAGTACAGACGCACCCCAATTTTGAACGTTACTGGGCAATTCCGCTGGGTTCGGACCAATATGGACCGGTTCGACTCATATACCGAACCAAATCTTGGTGCCATATCAATAAGGTACTGATAAGGTATGGTACATAACATATGATAGACATACTTGGTAATCACGACATAGGTTACATGACTACTATCTTTAACCTTTGAAAGAGTCTTGATAAACAAACTACTATTGCGTACCCTAGGGGCATCAACATGCCAAAAACTGCATGAAAGTAATTCTCCACAACTACATTCTAAAATTTCCTCCAATGTCTCCAAATTCATGAATAGCACACAACACATGAGATCTTGACCTTCATGATCAGATAAATCCAAATTATCACTTGGCTATAGCAAAATTTGGCAGGCTTTTTCATGTTAAATGATCTATAAAGCAGAGAATTCCAAACTCATGCAAAATGTGAATTACATTAATCTCTATGACTATGCCACAAACAACTACATCGTAACTTTTAAAGGCATGCATTCTTATGTCATAACTGCATGCCTTGCACGTGTCTCGAAAATTTTGAGACACTTCATTCCTTGAAAGGTCTGCTAAATTGGCCCGTACCGGCCAGTTCAGCCTGTACCGTAATGGTACCGTCCGGGACCGGTACAGTACAGTCTTTGAAAATGGTTCGCACAGGTAGGGAAGAAGAAGAGGAAGAAGAGAAAAAAAGAGAAAGAAGAAGAGGAAGAAGAAGAGAAAGAGGAGAAGAAGAAGAAGAGAAGAAGAGTACCGGTTCGCACCGGGTCTCGAGCCGACCCCTTCCTGAGCACCCCAACGAGGATCACCACTCTTGCTCGCGGTTTTTTTTCCTTGCTCGCGAGAGAAGGGGGGAAAGAGGGGAGAAAAGAGGAGGAGAGAGGGGAAGAAAGGAGAAGGAAGGAGAGAACGTTTGGGAAGAAGAAGAGAAGAAAAAAAAAGAGAGTGTCCGCGCGCGAGGCAGCGCGCCTGCGCGCGATTCCATGCGCTAGGAACTGCGCCGCGCGTGATTCCCCGAGCAAAGCCCGCATGGGCCATTTAATGCCACTATATGGCTTTAACGCAGATGCGCATGCATCAGTTTTTTTTTTCCTTCCATAGTTGGCCGGTTCGGTACTGGTTCCAACCGGTACCAGTCCCCAATGGTACGCCGACCGGTATCGGTTCGGCGTACCTTGATTCCTTGTCAAAAACACAACATACATTTAATCTCAAACAAAAAAAAATGCAAATGACAAGATAGTATAATTTGCAAATTGTTTCTTATCGTCATAAAAAGACATGCAAACTGAGCACTTGCATATATGCACCAGACATCTGCAGCAACTGTCATGTGGAATTAATTTGTTGTCAGTAGTCAACTAATTGCAATCCATGTCAAGTCCAATAACATACTGATTTAAGAAGCTATCGAGAATAACTATAATTGCAGTATATGAACGGTTGCAAGAAAGGAACGGCAGCACAAAGGCACTGCATATTGCTTTGAAAAGGTCGGGGGGAAACCAAGGGTTCTGCCATATACTACTTTGCTATCAAAATATTGTTAGAAATGTTGACATCAGATGTAGATTTAAAATTTAGGAGCAAATGTGACAGGACATTGTTCACTAGTTAAGATGGCAAGGTGGAACAAAGAAATGCATTGCTATGGTTCACAAATTCATCCATGCTAACATCCAAGTTTGTTTTCAAAATGGATCTTATCTTAAATTTTGTTAAAGTGCAAGCTCAGTAAATATCTACTCATTTACAATTGAAAATAAAGGTCAGTCTAAACTTGCATGTTCTGTATTTTAATCCCTTGGACACCCAAATGATGCTTGATACATTTTTGAATGCTTCTATATTAGATTGGGCTTGAAAGTGAGTCTTTCTTCCAACTTAAGGGCTATGCACATTTTAATTTTCAAACTGATAAATAGGTGAGTATTCATGTAAAAATGCTTATGCTTTTTTCTCAGTATCATCAATATGGTTCAAAAACAAAAGTACCGAATATTACTCATAACCATTTAAACCTCAGAAAATATTCTTCAATAGCCAGAAAAGTTGTAGCAGACCAAGAGAGGAAAGTTGAAGCCCTCAAGTAGCCCCCCTTCTTCTCACAGAAATTGAATATCAGTCATGCAGTCCCATTTGACGTCCCATTTTCTGGCTGCAAGGCCTGGCCCAAGTAGTCAGTGGTTGCTACCGCTCCTAGTTCTCACGCTTAGTAAGTCAATTCAACATGCATTTATAAGTACACCTCAGAAATTTTATAGAACTTCACCAACTTCATGAAATGAAGGAAATTCCAGCCCTATTTTACCAAGACCTGTCAAACAATAGACAAATATATTCAACAATCATAGTGTCGACCCACTACTTAAATTTGAAATAATTTTTTTGTCAAATACTGAAAGGAGAATCATCAACTATCAACAATTAGCCTTCTCTATCCTTTTGATTAATTCGCTGGAAGCTTTCTGAGATACCATATTATAGAATTGCCACAGTACAAAAACTCCATAGCCATAGAAAGGGTCCTCTTATATCTACTTCAGGATAAAGTCAACTGCTAATTTTAAGACCCAAACATTTTTTTCACCTATTATACCCCTGTTAAAACATCTTCACCAATATAGCATTCTCTTAACCTGCCCCACCAGTAGAAGTCAATCAAGCTCTCCCTCCAATAAAGGATTACTTGTGCTACTAAATTCAACCATATTTTCCATTTGGAGTAGGATGCTTGCACTGCACCAGTTATCCTTCAGCACACCCGCCAAATGCATGAGCTGCACCAGTTGTTCTTCATCACATCCTGTGAATGCAAGATCAGAAATAGAATCTGATAGGTGCAATGTTTTGACTGTCCTTCAGCCACAAGCTCCATTGCCACAGCTATGAGGAATCGCTGTCTAAAATTGTCTATGCCATGTTCCCACATACCGCCTCAACTGGTTCGCTGATCACATCTAAACGTAAGATATTATCACAGACTATAATTGTCATTTTTCTGTGCATGTCAAACATTCTCTAATTCTTGATTCTCTTTCTTAGAGACCATCTAAACCCCAACAGGCCTCTTTTTGAAGGAATTTTCATGGTCATATCAAGATGCACTCTTCTTATCAGTTATCATGTGTCATCTATAGCAACATTTTACTCCAGAAAACAGCTGAACCAACATTATATTTCAAAAAGTGGTGCTATTTACATTTCCATATTTTTCACTTGGCAAGTGTCTAAGCAAAAGCATCTTTATCTCAAAGTACATATGGCCAATCATCATATAATTGTCCTTTAACTCCTAAAAATAATGAGTCAGGTTTAATTGACCAAGTTTGTTGCACTAGTTGTTAACCCATTGTAGACCATAAATTGTTAGGTCACATCCAATACCAATTAGAAGGCTGTGTTATTGCACGATGAGTAACTAAAGAAAGAAGTGTACACAATTCCTCAATTAACATGCAAACCCAAAACCTCAATAAGATTTAAATACATGTTGGTAGAAGGCTTTCTACGGAAGATTGGCACTCATAGAGTTTAAAAAAAAATAATATACAAAGTAGATGAAAAACAAATCATGGTTCGTGCAGATCACTAATTCAGAAACATAATTATACCAAACATATTGGCCCCCCATGGAGAAAGCAGGATTTAGAGGGAACTACAGATGGCCCAACGTATTGGGGGAATCAATATTAATTTCAGTGGCTAGACAAATTAAAAAGTTTCAATGTGATAAAGGACATATAATAAAATACAACTGACCTTTGACAGATCATAGGAGAGTATAGGCAGCCACGTTACATAGATGAATGGTCATTTTGCTTTAAAAAAACAAAAGATACAACTTGTTATCAATGTTGATAATTGTACTAAGTAGTTTACATTAGTTTCTAAGATAAGATTCTACCAACTTGATGTATCATATTTCTTCCCAAAGTATCAATACATAATACAGAAGTGAGATTCTTCCAACAGATGCATAGTACCTTTTTTCAAAGATAAAAACATCCGATCAGAGTTAAAGCATGATCATTGTAAAAAAAAAAAAAAAAGAACTTACAGCATTCACCTCCCACCTAGAACCTCCATCCATTGCAACACTTCTATGAAATTTGTCCATAAATATAAGCTGCAAATCAATGACAACTTCCTATCTCAATGATCCGATGACTTTTAGCAAATGCAACTGCATTTTGAAATCACTTGACAATAAACATTTATAGCAAAAAGAGACAAATCAGAAACGGTCTCTTGTGGTATATAATAGTAAATTCATAACCCAAAGTGTGTAAACTATAAAATAAAAAGAAAACTGCAATAGAGTAGCTCCATATGGTAAGCAGTAAAAATTTCAGTCACCAAGAAACATGTGAGCAGAATATTGAACTAAATACTGCAGCAAAAAGATGAACCTATCATTATAAGATTGTTCTGCAAGCCAGAACATAATAATGATGTCCAAGAATGCAACTGCAAAAAAAATGAGATGATCAACGACCACAAATAGTATAAGAAACAGACTGTTTCACACAATTAGCATACATAGAGCAGAGAAGATATGTTTATACCTGCAAACATTCTTAGAGGAATAAAATGGAAAATCTCCAGTTGTTAAATCATCTGGAAATAGGATCATAAATAGAACCATGAAGGGTTGCATACCTGGATCCATGGATTTGCTGAACGATCAACGCTTCTTTTCTTTCTCCCTCTTGACCCCTGTTCAAACACTCGGTGATGGAGACCGATTTTGTGTTCACGTTATGGGCAGAGGGTGAGACCCCTTCGAATATCCTACCATCAAGGATATTATGCTTCCACTTCTCTAGGAGACAGTTACGGTAATCATCTCGTAACTGACCACGTTGTGGTCATGTGGGTCAAAACCCAACATTCTCCCACTTGGCCCATATGACCATACTTTGGTTAGAATGATATAAACATTAGGCGCGCATCATTCTAATCCACAGTAAGTTGGGTCATCATAATACCATAATTAAACAACTTACTAATACGAGTCAAGGCGGTTCCACATCAACATAATGACATAGTTCCTTCCAAGTACTACAACACTAGTAAATTATTTAACCACAGTCCATAAATGAGAAGTATCTTTAATGGTCAAACATTATGTCTTTGTCAGAGACAATTCCTGTAATCATACATTCAAACCCATACATGTACATATATTTGAAGAACAGGAAAATCAGAAACATAATCAATTATATCTAAGTGCCAAAGAAATAAACATAATACAATCCTCAATTAATATCATGGATTACAACTAAGACCCATTCTTTCAACATGCTCTTTAAAAGTCTTTGGTTGTAAACCTTTTATCAAAGGATCGACAATCATGAGCTCTGTCCTCATATTTTCTATAGACACATTTTGTTTCTGAACTTCCTCATTGACAACAAAATATTTAAGCTCAATGTGCTTGGCACCATTAGAATATTTGTCGTTTTTTGAGAAATGGACGGCTGCAGTATTGTCATAAAAGATTCTCAACGGCCTGGCAATAGAGTCGACATCCCAAGTCCCGAGATGAAGTTATACAGCCACAAACTATGAACCGTGGCGTCAAAGCATGCCACAAATTCTGCTTCCATGGTGGACGAAGCAGTGCTTGTCTGTTTGGCACTTTTCTATGAGATTGCTTCTCCAGCTAATAGGAACAAATAGCCAAACGTTGACTTTCTACTATCCACACATCCAGCAAAGTCTGAATCCGAATAGCCAATCACTTCAAGGCTATCTGACTTTCTATATGTAAGAATGTAAATCTTTGTTCCTTGCAAGTATCTCATCACCTTCTTTGCAGCTTTCCAGTGATCCTGTTGCCCAGATAGACAACCCAAGAGGGGGGGTGAATTGGGTTTTAAAATTAACTTAGATATTTAAAACGTTATGGATGATTAATTAAAAACTATTGCAAGTTATTTAATTAATCCTAAGTGCTGTGAGTGATGTGAGAGTAAGAAGAAAAGAGCCAATCAATCACAAACACAAGGTTTTATAGTGGTTCGGAGCTAACCCTTGCTCCTACGTCCACTCCCCAAGTCTCACTTGGGAATTTCACTATAACCCCCTTGGATTACAGCCGGTTGTTTTGCAAGCTCACAACCAAACTTGTTGTTTTACGAGCTCACAACGAACTCGGTCGGTTTTCCCAGGCTCACCGACTAGAACCAACCCCGATTGTTTTTCCGGGCTCACAATCAAACCCTTACACACGTTGGTTTTTAACTTGGCTCACCAACCAACCTTAGTCCCCTTGATTCAGTCCCCCGATTGAACCAAGTAAATACAAGTTATAGAAAGAAAGGAAAATAAGCTTCTCAAAAGCAGATGTAAAACAATATAATCAAAAGAGGAGTTTAGAAGCCCTCAAACGCTTTTAAGCTGAAGTAGAGGAATGGCTTCTTGAACTCCGATCTCCTCTCGAATGAGTAGTCGACTTGAATGCAGGAGGAGGAGGCTTTAATTGCTGGAAAGATGTAGTTGGTTGCAGTAAATGCTGATCTTCCCCTTTTTCGTTGAAGAGCACGTTGCAGAGCTTGAAAGCTTGAATGCTTGGAGTGGAATAGTTGTTCTCTTCCTTGCTACAGTCTTCTGTGGCTATTTAAGCCAACCCCCACGGAAACTAGCCGTTACACTGCTTTTTCTGTCCGTCCTGCACACTCTGCGCAGCCTGACAATATGACCATTGGTGGGTTGGAGTCGACTCGCGCGATCAGGAGTCGACTCGGCTGTAGCGGGAGTCGACTCAAGCTTTTCCGGAGTCGACTCGGCAACTGTTCCAAATTTGAATTAAAGTTGCCGTCACGACTGGGAGTCGACTCGTCTTGACCCGGAGTCGACTCGCCAACTTCTGGAGCTGACCTGGCAATTTTGGAGTCGGCTCATCCACAGAAGTCCGTGGATCCAATTTTGAATTTTGTCCACTCGAGTCGACTCGACTGTCCTTGGAGTCGACTCGAATCTCAGAGCCCGAACTCCCGATCCTCTGTCTTTTGGCTCATCCAGTCTTGGAGTCGACTCGAACTTCCTTGGAGTCGACTCGGCTCTCAGTTTCCGAAAGTTGGTCTTCTGCCTTTTGACGTGAAGCTTGTCTTGGAGTCGACTCGAGCTGTCTGGGAGTCGACTCGAATCTCAGAGGCAGTAACATGGTTTTCTGTCTGTCGATGGTCGCGGAGTCTCGGAGTCGACTCGTGCAATGCGGGAGTCGACTCGAATCTCAGAGTCCCAAAAATGCTCTCTAACTTTTTCCTTGTGTTCCGCTGAGAGTCGACTCATGCTTTCTTTGGAGTCGACCTGCCAACCATCGGAGTCGACTCGCGTTCCACTGGAGTCGACTCGTATCTCAGACCCGAAAAACTGCTCTCTGACTTTTCTTTGTGTACCTCTTGGAGTCGACTCTTACTACCCTGGAGTCGACTCGCGCACTTCAGGAGTCGACTCGTTGACAGGTTCTGAGATGAGGCTTTCTGTTCTTCTTTCTGTTCTCAGTCGGAGTCGACTCGTACTAATCTGGAGTCGACTCGAGCTCGTGCCAGTGAACTTGATACGCTTGAAGTCGACTCGTGATACTCGGGAGTCGACTCGAGTCTCAGACTTTGGTTCATGCAGACTTCTTAACTTATCCAAAATACTATGAACCAAGTCTAGAGACACTTGGACAGGATTTTCACTGAAACACTCAATTGAATTCATTAGTAATCACAAGATATACTCAAATGCTTTGAGCTCATCAAAATCAAATAGGGTTTTAATCAATCACTCCACAATCTCCCCCTTTTTGATGATGACAAAACTTTGAGTATCTGTAAAATGACTTGCTCAATAAATAATGAAATAAAATCCATAAATGAATTCAAATGTCTGATAATTTAATTTATCCAAGTTTGAAAGGAGTGAAACAACAAATTTCGGAGTTAAAGCTCCCCCTTTCATTTGGAATTATATAAGCCTTCATATTATGCAATCAATTGTTTGGCTTATATGTCATTTAGTTTGATTAAAATTCAGATTCTCCCCCTCAACATATGCATTCAACTATGTTTTGATTCTCTTAATTTCCTTTTAATGCTTTGAAGTTTTTGAACTGAATTTTTTTTTGGTTTTTAGAGGGAAAATCTGTCAATTTGTTCTTGAGTAGGATTCAGCTAATCTCCGAATATCCCTTGAATAGATTCTGGAGATTACTCCATTAGGAGCCCCAAAAGAGAGATAATGAGCCTCGAGGTACCGAATCCACTTAGAACAAATTTGTGTGTGTTTTTAAGAGTTTATCTTTTTATTTATTTCCATTGATTTCTTTTACATATTTTTTCATATTTCTCCCCTTTTACACATTTTATACATATTTCTCCCCCTTTTTGTCATCATACCAAAAAGGAGGTAATCAACCACAATCAATGGCACAACCAATCATCAAATGGCACATAATTGAAGATAAGATGTCTACTCATTGTATTGATATGAATTGAAGTAGATTTGAGCATACAATAAGTAAAGTAAAACAATACAAAACAAAACTCAAACACATCTATGTCCTCCTCGAGGATGAAGCTCCCCCTCTCGAGGATGCATCTCCTCCTCTGGAGGATGTGGCTCCTCCTCTCGAGGATGGTGCTCCTCCTCTCAATCGGCTCTGCTCCATGAGGAGGGTGACTGCATCTGTGACATGGCCAAGCTGTGTGATGATAGACGTGGTGGCTCTGCTATGTGTAGTGGAGAGCTCTGTCACCGACGCCTGAAGCCCAGTCACCGATGTCTGAAGTGCGTCCAGCTTGTCGATGAGTACATTCGACAAGCGCTCGGCCCCTTCGGTGGTGGTGTGCATGTCACGACCTATCTCCTCTCGCATCTGTCGAGTGGAGCTCGTGACCTCACTCATGCTGTGGAACTGGGCCTGGACCAAACTCCGGACATTGTAGATCTCTTCCCGTACATGAGCCGTCATGTCAGTCACGGCTGTCAAGGAAGGGACCAACTGAGAAGATACGGGTGCAGGAGTGGGAGCAGGCACCGCACCTCGGAGCTCTCGAAGCAGCTCATCCCTCACCTCTCTGACTATCTCCTGTCGCAGCTCCCGGAGCTGCTCAGGATCAATCCGGACCGCCATAGAGGGTGGTGCCGAGGAGGAAGGTCCGGCGGAGGTGGTAGGAGCAGGAGGAGTGGATGGAAGGTCTGGATGGTCTAGAAGGTCTGGGTAGTCTGAATCGGGCTCAGGACTGGGTGAAGGTCTGGTGGTCTGAGCGGTGAGGGTAGACTTCCTAACCCATACCCCCTCTCTCTTCCGAAACCCCATCCTGTGCATGGTCCCCGTACACAAGCGATCTGTCCATCGCAATGCACGAGAGGGTTCCCTCTCAGGAATGGGAATCTCGTACTCCCTAAAGAGAAGAGTAAAAATCATGCCGTATGGGAGGTTGAGCCTAGGTCTATCTAGGGGCTCACACATATACCTATAGATGAGTTTGGGAAAGTTGACCGGGGTGTCCTGAAGAATGTAAGACATAATAGCTAGGTCTCTCTCATTTACAAAATCAAATCTTTCTGTCTTAGGGAAGATGGACCTGGACAGAATACTCAAAAGGATTCTCACTTCAATAGGAAGTGAGCTAGCAGATACCTCGTCTAGGGGGGACTGAGGTAGATGCCCTAAGACGACCGTAAGGGCCTCAACTCTATCCTCAGGGTGTGCGGGAGCCACCCCTACTAATGGAAGGTGAAGGATGTGGGCAATGAGATCCTCCGTGATACGCACAGGGACACCTACTACTGTGCCCTCGATACCTCCATCTCTCCGATGGACGGTACTATAAAACTCTTGAACAAGGCCAGGGTAAGTGGGAAGGTCCAAAGTGAGGAAGTACTCTAGGCCCTGGGCTCTAAGCCTATCACCTATGGCGAACCCTTCCCGGGAGAGATAGTCAAAGTCGACATACCTCCCGGTGGTGACGGCCTTCCCGGCCAACGGCCTTGCGGGAACCGCCCTAGGCGGGGAACGAGCCGGAGGTGGTTCCCTCGCGGGATCGTGCCGCGCCTTGGAGCGCCGCTCGGGACCGGCCTCGGGACGGGACCTCTTCCTAACCACGGTCTTACGAGGCATCTTGACCTAAACGGGAAGAAACACCTAAAGGACGGAGAAAGGTCGACGGAGGAGACTCGGGACGGACAGGAGACGACCTAGGAACGGACGAAAATCCTAAGAACCGGTGAAAAATCGACCGAACAGAGGTTGGAGACGATCGGGGACGACCTAGGAGTCGGCTCTAGGGCTTTTTGAACAGTGGCGGCTTGAAAGAAAAGTGTTTGCGAAACGACAAACCTAGGGTTAAAAAGTTGGATCCCGACTGCGAGTCGACTCCCCTGAGTCGCGAGTCGACTCGACCTCGAGTCGACTCCAGAATATGCGCGAGTCGACTCTCCTTATGCGCCTGTAGACTTCGAGTCGACTCCCGACAATGTGCGAGTCGACTCCCCCTCAGCTGCCATCTTTGCGAGTCGACTCCCGCAAATGCGCGAGTCGACTCCCCCTTAGGAGCCGGCTCTGAAACTTACTCGAGTCGTCTCTAACTTTGGCACGCACCTAAAACTCATGCTATAATCGTGCCAAATGAGGGAAAATCACCTAATTATGATCTGATTTGATGATCATTGAAAAGAAACTCTATTTTAACCACATTGTAATCATCAAAATCAATTATTCTAGTGAAAACCACCACTAGGATGGATCAATCACTCCTAATCCCCTCCTAAGCACACTAAACCTCTCTTCACTTAGGGGTTTTGTAAAAATATCTGCTAATTGATTATCAGTACAAACAAATTGGAGTGTCACATCACCATTCAATACATGATCTCTTATGAAGTGATGTCTTATCTCAATGTGTTTAGTTCTTGAATGTTGAATTGGATTTTTAGTTAGATTTATGGCACTTGTATTATCACAATTAATGAAAATTTTATCTTGTTTAATGCCATAATCTTCTAATTGTTGTTTAATCCACAAGATTTGAGCACAACAACTCCCGGCTGCCACATATTCAGCTTCAGCAGTGGATAATGCAACCGAGTTTTGTTTCTTGCTAAACCATGAGATAAGGTTTTCTCCTAGAAATTGACAAGACCCGCTGGTACTTTTTCTATCAAGCTTACATCCAGCAAAGTCTGAATCTGTGTATCCTATTAAGTTTAGGCTAGATTCTTTAGAGTACCATAGCCCTATGTTCTTAGTTCCTATTAAGTATTTAAAAATTCTCTTAACTGCAGCTACGTGTGATTCTTTAGGATTAGCCTGATATCTAGCACACATGCACACACTAAACATAATATCAGGTCTACTTGCAGTAAGATACAGTAAAGATCCTATCATACCTCTATAAAGTTTTTGATCTACAGATTTACCTGATTCATCTTGATCTAATTTGCATGATGAGCTCATGGGGGTGCTGATTGACTTGTTTCCCTCCATATCAAACTTCTTGAGCATCTCCTTGATATATTTTGCTTGATTGATGAAGATTCCTCCTTCAGATTGTTTGATTTGTAGCCCTAGGAAGTAGTTCAGCTCTCCCATCATGCTCATCTCAAACTCACTCTGCATCAAATCAGCAAACTCTTCGCAGAGGCGATTGTTAGTAGCACCGAAAATGATATCATCAACATAAATCTGTACTAATAACATATCTTTGTTTTGCTTTTTCAGAAATAATGTTGTGTCTACATTTTCCCTAGAGAATTCATGTTCTAATAGGAATTTACCAAGTCTCTCATACCATGCTCTAGGTGCTTGTTTTAATCCATAAAGTGCTTTGTTCAGTTTATACACATGATTAGGGTATTGATGATTTTCAAAACCAGGAGGTTGTTCTACATACACTTCCTCATTAATATACCCATTTAAAAATGCACTTTTTACATCCATTTGAAATAGTTTGAAATCCTTAGAGCATGCATATGCTAATAATAGTCTAATAGCCTCAAGTCTAGCTACGGGAGCAAAGGTTTCATCAAAATCTATGCCTTCTTCTTGATTATAACCCTTTTCCACTAGTCTAGCCTTATTCCTTATAACAATTCCATTTTCATCTAGCTTATTTTTATATATCCATTTTGTACCTATAATTGGATATTCAGAAGGCCTCTCTACTAGATCCCACACTTTGTTTCTAGTAAATTGGTTTAGTTCTTCTTGCATTGCATTTATCCAATTTACATCATTTTCGGCTTCTTCTATATGTTTGGGCTCAAAGTGTGAAACAAAAGCTAGATGGTTATTCAAATTTCTAAGTGAAGCTCTAGTCCTAACCGGTTGAGATGGATCATCTAGAATGAGTTCCTTAGGATGCCCGTGAGCATACCTCCAAGCTTTTGTTAGCCCATGATCCACAATAGGCTCTTGGCTTGATGATGCTTCTTCAATCAATTTTTGATTTTCATCTTGTAATCCCATCTCATCTATCTTTTCTTCAAGTGTTTCAACATCATCATCAAAATTAACCTTCTTACTAGATGAGATGTCACTAGAGTCATCAAAAACAACATATATAGATTCTTCTATAACTAGGGTTCTTTTATTAAAGACTCTATAGGCTTTACTAGTTGTAGAATAACCTAAGAATATTCCTTCATCAGATTTAGGATCAAATTTTCCTAGATTATCTTTTCCATTATTATGTACAAAACACCTACATCCAAAGGCATGAAAGTAATTAACTTTTGGCTTTCTGTTTTTCCAAAGTTCATAAGGTGTTTTCTTTATAATGGGTCTTAATAAAACTCTATTTAATATGTGACAAGAGGTATTAATGGCTTCTCCCCAAAAGTACTTAGGGAGGTTACTTTCACATAACATAGTCCTAGCCATTTCCTCTAGTGTTCTATTCTTCCTTTCTACAACTCCATTTTGTTGTGGTGTCCTAGGTGCAGAAAAATTATGGGTTATCCCCTTTTTACTACAAAATTCGTCAAATAATTGATTTTCGAATTCGGTACCATGGTCACTTCTAATGGCTATGACTGAAGACTCTCTAGCATTTGTTACTTCCTTATGGAACTTTTTAAACATAGAAAATGCTTGATCCTTATGTGCTAGAAACATGACCCATGTGTACCTAGAGTAATCATCTACTATAACTAGACCATATTTATTTCCACCTAGGCTTGTTGTTCTAGTTGGACCAAATAGGTCCATGTGTAGTAATTCTAGAGGCCTAGAAGTAGAGACACATTTTATGGATTTAAAAGAGTTCCTAGATTGTTTGCCAAATTGACATGCTTCACATATTTTGTTCTTTTCAAATTTTAATTTTGGCAAACCTATCACGGAGTCTCTTTTAACTAGTTTAGTTATTGTGTCCATGCTTGCATGACCTAACTTACGGTGCCATAACCAACTAGCATCATTATCTTTAGTTTCATTTACAACTAGACATTGGTTATGTTTTGCAAGATCTTCTAGGTCTACAACATATACATTTCCACGTCTAATTCCTTTAAAAACTAAACTATTATCATTAGGATTTGTTATAATGCATAGTGATGGTTTAAACATAACATCATATCCTTTATCACATAATTGACTAATGCTTAACAAGTTATGCTTAAGACCATCAACATATCTAACATTATCTATAAAAGTAGAAGGGGTGATTTGAACTTTACCAATACCAATGATGTGACCTTGGTTGTTGTCTCCAAACGTCACATCACCTCCCTTTTTAGCTTCAAGGGTGAAAAATTGATCTTTATCACCCGTCATGTGCCTTGAGCAGCCACTATCCAAATACCAGCAGTTTTTGTTAACTTTGGCTGCAAGACACTCCTACACAAGCAAATCATGTCATCTTAGGTACCCAAGTTTTCTTGGGTCCTTCATGGTTAGTCAAGTTGGTTCCTTTTGGAACCCATACCTTTTTAATTTTTCTTTTAGTTTTACTTTTCCTAAAATTACACACATTTGCTTTATGACCTACTGTACCACAGCAAAAGCAAGTTATTTTCTTAGCTTTAGTTTCTCCAGCTTTAACAAAGAAGTTACTAAGAAGTTTTTGTTTATTTCTTGATTTATACCCTAAACCCGCTTTATTAAATACGGCTCGTTGACTATTTAGTATCATGTTTAATTTTTCAGAGCTATATGTAAATTTTTCAACTAAGAGTTTGTATTTGTTAAGTTCTTTAGTTAGTGTTTGATTTTCAGCTTTTAGATCATTAAGTTCTTTTGTAAGATCCTTATCTAAGATTTGTTTATATTTTTTAAGTTCTGAAAATTCCTTAGTTAGTTTTTCATTATCTTTAGTTAAGGTGTTAGTCTTTTGAGTTAAAAGTTGGTTGCTTGTTTTAAGTTCTATATTTTCTTTGGTGATTAAATCCTTATCCTTAACTAATTTATCGTATTTATGTAGGTGTGATTGATTAGCTATTTTTAATTCTTTATTCTTAAGATTTATAGCCTTATATTCTACCATTAATTCATTAAAAGCATCATAAAGTTCATCAAAAGAAAAGTCAAGATGCGTATCGGAAGTTACCTCGTTTTCGTTGGCCATGAAGCAGAAATTGGCCTTCTCTTCTTGTTCATCATCTGATGAGGAGGATGATGAGTCGGAGTCGGATAGTGTAGTGACAAGAGCCTTCTTCTTCTTGTACTTACTCCCCTTCTTCAGTAAGGGGCACTCTGCTCTTATGTGACCCGGCTTCTTGCACTCGTAACATCCTATCCCCTCATTTTTCCTTTCCTTACCCTTATCCTTTCGATAGGAATTTGAGGGGCCTCTCCTTTGATGATACGCCTTCTTGTGGTTGATGAATTTCTTGAACTTACGCACAAGAAGCGCCTCACCATCATCTTCCTCATGTTCTTCTTCTTCACTGCTGCTACTGGAAGATAAGTCTTTGTTAGATGAAGTAGATTTTAAAGCTATTACCTTTTTCTTATGGGAGGACTCTTCCTCGTTGTGTTGTTTCATGGTGAGCTCGTGCGTCATAAGGGATCCAAGAAGCTCCTCAAGTGGTAACTTGTTCAAGTCCTTGGCTTCTTGGATTGCCGTCACTTTAGCTTCCCACGACCTTGGTAGACACCGAAGGATTTTCCTGACAAGCTCACTGTTAGTATAGTTCTTGCCAAGGCTTTTTAGGCCATTGACAATATCAGTAAACCTAGTGAACATGCATGTGATTGTTTCATTTGAATCCATTTTAAATAGTTCATATTTATGAACCAAGATGTTTATTTTGGATTCCTTGACTTGATTCGTGCCCTCATGGGTCACTTCAAGTCTGTCCCAAATTTCTTTTGCAGAATTGCAAGTTGAAACCCTATTGAATTCATTTCTATCTAAGGCACAATAGAGTACATTCATAGCTTTGGAATTAAGTTGTGCCTTCCTCATGTCATGTTCATCCCAATCCGTTTCTAGTTTGGGTACCTTGACACCCTCTACATATATGGATGGGATGTATGGCCCATTTACTACAATAGTCCACATCTCATAGTCTTGGGCTTGGATGAATATTCTCATCCTAGCCTTCCAATATGAGTAGTCAGACCCATTAAAGAATGGGGGTCTTTGGGTGGACTGACCCTCAATGTGGGAAGATCCAAACGGGGTTGTCATTTCGATCTTTTACTCTTGGGTGGAAGAGTTTAGGCTCTGATACCACTTGTTGCCCAGATAGACAACCCAAGAGGGGGGGTGAATTGGGTTTTAAAATTAACTTAGATATTTAAAACGTTATGGATGATTAATTAAAAACTATTGCAAGTTATTTAATTAATCCTAAGTGCTGTGAGTGATGTGAGAGTAAGAAGAAAAGAGCCAATCAATCACAAACACAAGGTTTTATAGTGGTTCGGAGCTAACCCTTGCTCCTACGTCCACTCCCCAAGTCTCACTTGGGAATTTTACTATAACCCCCTTGGATTACAGCCGGTTGTTTTGCAAGCTCACAACCAAACTTGTTGTTTTACGAGCTCACAACGAACTCGGTCGGTTTTCCCAGGCTCACCGACTAGAACCAACCCCGATTGTTTTTCCGGGCTCACAATCAAACCCTTACACACGTTGGTTTTTAACTTGGCTCACCAACCAACCTTAGTCCCCTTGATTCAGTCCCCCGATTGAACCAAGTAAATACAAGTTATAGAAAGAAAGGAAAATAAGCTTCTCAAAAGCAGATGTAAAACAATATAATCAAAAGAGGAGTTTAGAAGCCCTCAAACGCTTTTAAGCTGAAGTAGAGGAATGGCTTCTTGAACTCCGATCTCCTCTCGAATGAGTAGTCGACTTGAATGCAGGAGGAGGAGGCTTTAATTGCTGGGAAGATGTAGTTGGTTGCAGTAAATGCTGATCTTCCCCTTTTTCGTTGAAGAGCACGTTGCAGAGCTTGAAAGCTTGAATGCTTGGAGTGGAATAGTTGTTCTCTTCCTTGCTACAGTCTTCTGTGGCTATTTAAGCCAACTCCCACGGAAACTAGCCGTTACACTGCTTTTTCTGTCCGTTCTGCACACTCTGCGCAGCCTGACAATATGACCGTTGGTGGGTTGGAGTCGACTCGCGCGATCAGGAGTCGACTCGGCTGTAGCGGGAGTCGACTCAAGCTTTTCCGGAGTCGACTCGGCAACTGTTCCAAATTTGAATTAAAGTTGCCGTCACGACTGGGAGTCGACTCGTCTTGACCCGGAGTCGACTCGCCAACTTCTGGAGCTGACCTGGCAATTTTGGAGTCGGCTCATCCACAGAAGTCCGTGGATCCAATTTTGAATTTTGTCCACTCGAGTCGACTCGACTGTCCTTGGAGTCGACTCGAATCTCAGAGCCCGAACTCCCGATCCTCTGTCTTTTGGCTCATCCAGTCTTGGAGTCGACTCGAACTTCCTTGGAGTCGACTCGGCTCTCAGTTTCCGAAAGTTGGTCTTCTGCCTTTTGACGTGAAGCTTGTCTTGGAGTCGACTCGAGCTGTCTGGAAGTCGACTCGAATCTCAGAGGCAGTAACATGGTTTTCTGTCTGTCGATGGTCGCGGAGTCTCGGAGTCGACTCGTGCAATGCGGGAGTCGACTCGAATCTCAGAGTCCCAAAAATGCTCTCTGACTTTTTCCTTGTGTTCCGCTGAGAGTCGACTCATGCTTTCTTTGGAGTCGACCTGCCAACCATCGGAGTCGACTCGCGTTCCACTGGAGTCGACTCGTATCTCAGACCCGAAAAACTGCTCTCTGACTTTTCTTTGTGTACCTCTTGAAGTCGACTCTTACTACCCTGGAGTCGACTCGCGCACTTCAGGAGTCGACTCGTTGACAGGTTCTGAGATGAGGCTTTCTGTTCTTCTTTCTGTTCTTAGTCGGAGTCGACTCGTACTAGTCTGGAGTCGACTCGAGCTCGTGCCAGTGAACTTGATACGCTTGGAGTCGACTCGTGATACTCGGGAGTCGACTCGAGTCTCAGACTTTGGTTCATGCAGACTTCTTAACTTATCCAAAATACTATGAACCAAGTCTAGAGACACTTGGACAGGATTTTCACTGAAACACTCAATTGAATTCATTAGTAATCACAAGATATACTCAAATGCTTTGAGCTCATCAAAATCAAATGGGGTTTTAATCAATCACTCCACAGATCCATCCCTGGATTACTTTGGTATCTTTCTAGCATTCTAACTGCAAAACTGATGTCCGGTCTGGTACAGGTCTGAGCGTACATCAAGCTACCAACTGCAGAAGCATAAGGTATATTTTCTATCTGCTTACGTTCCAATTCATTCTGTGGGCATTGCATGAGACTAAACTTATCCCCTTTCTGAATTGGAACAACACTGGCTGAACAGTTCTCTATACCAAATCTCTCTAGAACTCTATCTATATATGCCTTTTGAGACAACCCTAACAATCCACGTGATCGATCACGAAATATTTCAATGCCTATCACGTAGGTTGCCTCATTCATATCTTTCATTTCAAAATTCTTTGAGAGAAAAACCTTAGTTTCATACAATAAGCCAAAATCACTACTGGCAAGCAATATATCATCAACATATAGGACCAAAAAGATAAACTTGCTCCCACTGACCTTCAGGTATATACACTGATCAACAATGTTTTCCTTAAAACCGAAGGAAGTGATGGTATCATTGAACTTGCGATACCATTGTCGAAAAGCTTGTTTAAGACCATATATTGACTTCTTTAATTTGCAAACCATGTGTTATTTTCCCTTTAATGGAAAACCTTCGGGCTGGTCCATATAGACTTCTTCATCTAAACTTCCATTCAGAAAAGCAGTTTTTACATCCATTTGGTGCAACTCTAAATCATAATGTGCAACCAAAGCCATAATGATTCTAAATGATCCTTTTTAGATACAGGAGAAAAGGTCTCTTTATAACCAATGCCTCCTTTCTGAGTGAAACCTTTGGCCACTAGTCTGGCTTTATGTCGTTCAACATTACCCTTTGAGTCGAGCTTGGTCTTAAAGACCCACTTACACCCAACTGTCTTACAACCTTCGGGCAAATCAACGACATCCCAGACTTCATTCTGATCGATTGATTTTAACTCATCTTTCATGGCATCATAAGAGGATCCGATTTCAGAGTCGAGGTTAAAGAGTCAAGATGCAGAGGAACCACCGCCCAAAGGTGCCTTTAAAGGTAAGGCCCGTTGCTAGGATGAACTCTGCACCTAGACGGGGAGGACAAAAAATCTATATCTCGGCCCTCGTCCTGGTCATCCCCGAGCACTGCAAATCCGTTTTAAGTTACTTTTTTTATTGAAATCCACTAGCCGATCTGAGACTACCAGAGCAGCACTCCCTCATTCATACAAGTTCTGCAGCCTAATAAGAAAGGGTAAGAAAGGGAAGGAAGACCTTTTTTAGGTTCAGCAAGGGGGGGCCAACTGCTACAGAAACTAGATCTCTAGAGGCTTAACTTTTTTCGGCAAGTGAATCCTTTATTAGCCTTCCACGCGCCAGCCCGTATGTTTTGGTTTTTAACATAAAAATAATATCTGAACTTGCATCACCTAGTATGAAAAGTTTTCTCGAGTAAATCCTTCTAATGTTACCCTCGCCCAACAAGTCTTCCCATGCCAATCCGAACTCAAATCAACTATTCCATACTGGGGTTGATTGGGTTCTCTTCTGTCCCCATTGAAACTCCCACAGGAACTGGCTCGAAAGGAACGAACCTTTCTCAAAGGTGAAGGTTCTAAAAGATCTCGACTAAAAGGAGAGGAGATGGAAGCCACTCGACTATAAGGAGAGGAGATGGAAGCCACTCGACTATAAGGAACGGAACTAGATTCAGTGTATCGTAGGCCTCGAAACTCTTTCTTGAACAAGACAGACTGATTATGGGGATTGGCTTGCCCAACTCCTACAGGTCGAACATGCGCCCCATCCTCTTCGAGAGAGAGTAAAGAGAGAGCTATGTGTTCTCTTTAATATCGGATATGAAAGACAACGAAAAGAGTCCTTCATTTCGGAAGTATTTATCCGGGGAAGGCTCAGCAAGGATATTCCATTTAGTAGAATCAATACTTTCTATGGCTTGTTTAAAAGAAACCGGATCTTTTCTTGTCCCTATATCAAAATCAAATTCTTGTAGATAAACCATATAATCATTTGGAATGGCAGATCTTCTTTCTCTTTGAGATCTCCTTAATGTCATCCCTCGTGGTTCTTCTACAACTTGTTCAGTGGTGATAACTTCATTATGGAGTGTTTGATCATTAATTTGTTGTTCATTGTTATTAAACTGTGTGACAACTGTAGGAACAACAATTTTCTTAGAAGTCATGGGTAAAGGGACTTGCACCCTAACTTCTTGAATTTTCATATTTTGTGGTTTATCACTCCCACTGGTTTCACCATTCTCAATGAATTTGACATTACCGGTCTCTATAATTCTCGTACTATGGTTAGGACAGTAAATCCTATACCCTTTGGATTTTTCGGGATAACCTATAAAGTATCCACTAATCATTCTAAAATCCCAATTTTTTTCATGTGGATTATAAATTCTGGCCTCCGCTGGACAACCCCAAACATGCAGGTGTCTTAAACTCGGTTTCCTTCCTGTCCATAACTCAAAGGGAGTTTTTGGAACTGCCTTACTAGGAACCCGATTTAATATGTATACAGCGGTCTTAAGGGCTTCCATCCACAACGATATGGGTAACGAAAAATTACTTAACATACTCCTAACCATATCCATAAGTGTACGATTACACCTTTCAGCTACTCCATTCTGCTGTGGCGTTCCCGGCATAGTGTATTGGGCACGTATACCATGCTTTTCTAAGAGTTTAGCAAATGGGCCAGGATGTTGTCCTGTTTCATCATACCTACCATAATATTCACCATCTCTATCAGACCTGACAATTTTTACCTTTCTATCTAATTGTCTTTCAACCTCAGTAATGTATACCTCTAGGACATCCACTGCCTGAGATTTTTCATGCAACAAATAGACATAACCATAACGTGAAAAATCATCAATAAAGGTGATAAAATACTTCTCTCCACCAAATGATGGGGAGTCAAAAGGCCCACAAATGTCTGTATGGATAATTTCAAGAAGTTCTTCACTTCTCGTGGCAACTTTCTTTGTGTGTTTGGTTTGCTTTTCCTTAATGCAATCTACACACATACCGAGATCAGTAAAGTCTAAGTTTGTCAAAATCCTATCCTTTACTGATCTCTCTAACCTTTCTTTGGATATATGACCCAATCTTTTATGCCACAAGTTAGAAGATCTTTCATTTATCAGGTTTCGTTTAATTCCAACATTACGATGCAAGGTCATAAGAGTTTCAGCAAAATAATTATCAAGATTTACTTTATATAAGCCATCACACAAAACACCAGAACCAAGGAAGACATTGTCTTTGAAAAGACGCAAACTACCATTCCCAATTTTAAAGAAATATCCTTCAACATCAAGTTTAGAAACAGGAATTAAATTTGTAGAAATAGAAGGAACATAAAGAGTCTGAAGCAAATCTAAATGACAACCAATATTTAAAAACAAACGATAGGTTCCAACAGCTGTTACAGGAACTCTAACCCCATTCCCCAAAACGATAAAACTCTCATTTAGATCTTGCATCTGGGTTGTAAGGAATCCCTGCATCGTATTTGAAACATGAACATTAGAACCTTGAGTCAAACCACCAAGTATTAGAAGGAACTTCAGTAAGGTTTGATTCAAAACATACATAAGCCAAAGGTTCACCTTTCTTTTCAAACCATGCCTTGCGTTTATGGCAGTCCTTCTGATAGTGTCCCAATTTCTTGCAAAAATGGCATCTATCTTTGTTTTGTTTCTTCTTATGAACCTCAGTATCATGATGAGGCTCTTTACCCTTGGATGGTCCACTCTTCATGCCCTTTCTTGGCTTCTTCCATTTCTTCTTGGCTCCATGACTTACAAGATTGACAGAATGATGTACTTGTTGCTTAAGTCTTGTCTCCTCTTGAACAAGCATACTGGTCAATTCATTCACATTCCACTTATCCTTAATAGTGTTATAGTGAATTTGAAATGATCCAAATTGAGGAGGCAAGGAGTTCAAAATAAATTGAACTAAAAAGGATTCATTCACATCCATTCCAAGAGCCTTCAGCTTAGCAGCTATATTTGTCATTTTAAGGATATGCTCATGCATCCCACAAGTACCATCAAATTTCATGGTGGTAAGCTTAGCCATTAATGTCCCAGCCAGAGACTTATCAGCAGATCGAAAACGTTCTTCCACAGTTTTCAATAATGCTTGAGCACTGTCACATTCAGGAAGCGTTGACTTGATATTGTTCGCTATACTCATCCGCATAAACATAATGCTCAATCTGTTCGATCTTTCTCAAGTTTTATAAAAAGACCTTTCTTCCGAGCTGCTCAAATCAGTAATGTCAGCCGGTTTCTCAGATCGGAGTGCTAAATCAAGATCCAGAACACCTAGGTGAAACTGGACTTGTTCATTCCATTCTGAGAAATTAGTTCCATTAAAGATCGTAACAGATGAAGCTTGCGAATGAAGCGAAACAGGAATTGATACTGCAATAAGAAAATTAACAATAAGAAAATGCTTACAACATTAACACTTTGAGTTAGCAATAATGATGAATAACATAAACAGTGTTACCATAATACGCCTTTGAGTAGTAATTATGAAACACCAAATTACTATTATGGTGATTCTCAATTCACCTAGGAATAATTAATGATATAGGTCCAAAATTCAAATAGGTCTATTGCCTTTGAGCATCCAATACCTATTAAATCAAAGATACTCGTTAATTATCCTAACTCAGCAAATCAATCATTTGAAAGTGGTGCACCTTTGGGCCAATCCATAATATCTCATGATTGAAAAACTGTAAGTCATAATTTGCAAAGTCACTATCTTAATACCTGGGATTAGAGTATTTGATGACTTGATGTCTATTAAACATTCTAGTTGGGTTACTTTGGTAACTACCAAACTATTTCATAATATAGACATCAAAATAAAATAATGACATCGCACATGATTGACAATTCATAATATGACATTAAAATAAAACTTGTATTTAAAATTTTACTAATCTACACAATTAGTACATGTGTCATATCATGCTATCAAGTATACAAAAATGTAGAATAAAAGACAAATTTTTTTTTTATCACATTACCCTACAAGGACCTCTGCATAAATAATATATTCTACAGGGACTAAATTATCATATTTTGAGGACCTCTGCATAAATAATATGCTTTATAGGGACTAAAATAAAATATTTTGTTTCTTATAGCCCTGGAAGGATGTCAGCATAAATAAAATGTTTCACAGGGGCTTAACAGAAATAATTTCATCTTTTAACAACCCTCAAAGGATTTCAGTATAAATAAAATATTTGACAGGGACTTAATAGAAACATTTTCATCTTTTAACAGCCCTCTAAGACTTCAGTATAAATAAAATATTTCACAGGGACTTAACAGAAACATTTTCATTCTTTAACATCCCCGGAAGGGCTGTATGCATAAATAAAATGTTTCATAAAGGCTTAACTGAAAATTCCCCTTTTATTGGCCAAATGAATTCGGGTTTCGGGTCGAAACCCAAAAACCCGAACCCGTTATGCCTGTTATGCCCATTATGCCCTTTTAAATGCAGACGGGTTACCAATTTCGGGTTCGGGTCGAAACTCATGCCCAAAACCCGTTAGAACATAAATTAATTTTTTTTTTAAAGTGGGAAGAGGAGACGGGTCGGCCCGACCCGTCTTCTTCCTCTTTTAGCGGCGGGCTAGGGTTTCGCTGAACCCAGCCCACCTGCCTCCGATCTCCGGACGACGAGGGCCCGCCTGCCTCCGGTGGACTCGCCGCCCGATGGCGAGCCCATCGGCGGTTGCACGCCAGCAGGGGCAACGCCGGCAGGCTGGGGTTCCGCCGAACCCAGCCCGTCGGCCCTTAGGAGCGGCGGGCGGCGATCATGCCGCCGGACGAAGTGCCGCCCGACGGGCGCCACCGGGATGGGCCTGACGCCGGATGAAACGCCGCCCGACGGCGTCACCCGGGCGGTCGCGCCACCCGCAGGAAACCACCGCCCGACGGTGATCATCCGGTAAGTGTTTCTTCTTCCCCTTTTTTTTATTGGGTGGGAGTGAGGCCATGGCCGGCGCTACGCTGGATTCTTTGTTGGCTCTCGGCGCCATATGCCGGCCAGATCCGGCGTCAGCAGGGTCAAACCCTGGGTGGGGTTGTTTCTCAAATCCATGGATCCGGCATTGGGGTTGCTTGGCCGGCCGTCACAGGGTCAGACTATCCCAATGCCTTGTCCCTGCGGCCGTGGAGGACTGTCCATGGGACTGTCAAAATAGGCCTTTTACCATGATCTGGTTCTACCCTTTACCGTGATCTGGTTCTAGGATGAACCAGGCTCTGATACCACATGTAAAACCATCAGTAAATAGGATCATAAATAGAACCATGAAAGGTTGCATACCTGGATCCATGGATTTGCTGAACGATCAACGCTTCTTTTCTTTCTTCCTCTTGACCCTGTTCAAACACTCAGTGATGGAGACCGATTTTGTGTTCACGTTATGGGCAGAGGGTGAGACCCCTTTGAATATCCTACCATCAAGGATATTATGCTTCCACTTCTCTAGGAGACAGTTACGGTAATCATCTCGTAACTGACCACGTTGTGGTCATGTGGGTCAAAACCGAACACCAGTAATAAGCACCATCAAGAAGGAGACTACAGTAAAAATAATTTAAGAAAAAAAGAAAAAGGAATTGCGAAAAGATCAGATGATCCGAGACCATCAATACTACAAACAAACTGATATTAATATTAGCATATATTGAGTAGATGTAGACACTACTAGCAGTTGTAACACTAGACCATCACATCCGAAAATTCAGACAAGATTATTCCTTCTGAAACTAAATCTCGCTCCAAGAAATTTAAATCAGGTCAACTATTGTCTGCCAAAAACCCTAATTACCGAATCAGGCAAAAGAAAACAAAATAACAAAAGAATCCAAAATTTCAATAATTTTCTAACGAGAGATATCAAGAACGATCTCAGTGTCCAGCATCAAAGCCCTAATTTCCCCATTATAGCTCTAAATCTCAAAAAAAAAAAAACAGGAAAGTCCATTGAAATCAAAAGATAAGATGGGGAAATTAAATTTTCTTGCGAAAAATTTATCAAGAAAGATACCAACAAGTGCCAAGAACGATGGGAGAGAAGGTCAGGAACTTATATCGTGACCTAAAGAAGAGCTCTGTATGTCACCAAAAAAAAAAAAAAAGAGCTCTGTATCCATTATGGCGGGAATCGATACCCTGACCAGAGAAGACCTTTGCATCCATGATGACGGGGGCGTCGGTCATGGACGGGATGGGGAGCTTCGGGGGAAAGGAAGAAGGAGCCCTCGTTCCGAAATCCGAATGCAGGAGGGAGGGAAAAATTCGAGCGGATGATAGTGGAAGGGACTTTTATAGGACTACAATGCGGATACGGCGTAAGCCATACACGTTATTGCGTATATACGGTATAAGGTCTGTTACGCGCGAGACGCAAGGGGTTCCGCGTCCACGGCGTAATTATGGCATACGGTATAAATCGCATAAAAAGAAGATTTTTTTTTCATAATTATCCTTCTCAATTTTAAAATTTATATAAATACCCTCGCAAATTTATATTTATTTTTGTGCCCTCGTGAACACTATTTTTGCACAAATATTCTGATTCTTCTAACACCATTAAAAAAAAATTAAAATTATATTTTTTTGTGCCCTCGTAATCATATTTATTTTACTTAAAAAAATTAAAATTATTTTTTTATTTTCCATCGCGATCATTTTATAAATAGTTTTTTTTGCACATCTATCTATTAAGAATATTTTAGTTATTTTAATTTGAAACCGTTAATTTTTTTACCGCGTTAGATGGCATAAGTATATGTGCAAAAACAAAAATAAAAAAGAAGAATAAAATAGCAAAATAAATATTTTATGAGGGTATATATATAAATATTAATTATATGAGGAGTATTTATATAAAATTTCATATTTAGGAGGATATTTATATAAATTTTTTTAAAAAAAAAAACACATTCACGGTCCCCTAAAATCATCTCATTCAAAAATTCTCTTTTCTTTAAATTATTAAGGGTCAGACTTCCAACTTTCATCTCCTCTGCAAGTCATGAAAAGCCGCTCAAAGAGATCTCCAATCTTGAATCCAGTATAGAATTCGGATTCTCTTCGCTTTCTTGATTTTGTTTTGTGGATTTGGTAATGCTTGGCTCTCCAACCACAGTTCCTTAAGTGATAGTTGGATGAGGATTGACATATTGTAAATATTTTTAATCATCTTTATTTTTAGTCATCCTTTCAATTAGTAATAATCATATCATCCTAGGCACAAGTGATGTGTGCAATAAAAGCATGAAATGATCATGTGATGGAATTTGCAACCGTGTTGTTGAGAATATAGATGCTTCCACTTTAATCGATGCAAATAATTTGTTCCTCAGTCGTTGCAATCATAAAGTATTTCTCTCTTTTCAAAAAATAAAATAAATTATTACCAAAAAAAAATGTAAATATGTAACAATTATCATGACTTGTTATTCTTAGCAAAATGGTATATGGACCCTATCTCTCCTTTAATTAAGAAAAGGCACTAAAGGGCATGAATGATACATAAAAAACTTAATAACCTGATCGGATTACTTTACAATAAAGTAAGGTCTAAATTAAGTTTTCGATGAACTGATCAAACCAAAGTAGGATTATGATTTGATTTCTTATTAGTTTGCATTCGGAACTCAATATATATATATATATATATATTAGTGTTTTGTATGCATGTCCTTCTATGAAATTATATGAATGCCCTTGTAAAATTACTATTTGCATGTATATCTTTTTTTTCATATATGTATCTGCACAATCTAACGTCAATTAAAAATAAACGGCTTAAAACTAAAATAACTAAAATACTTAAGGGTAGATATGCAAAAAAAAAGTTATAAAGGTATATACGTAAATAGCAACTTTATAAGGATATTCATGCAATTTTCATATTTAGACAAGTATATATTAAAAAAATATTAAAAAAGATCAAATTTAGCTGGAACTTACTAAATCTTTTATGATTCAATTGGATTGACAAGTCGAAAAAAATTGAGCCACATTGTTAATTTTCTTTTTTAAGATCATGATTCGATCAAGCTGAAACATTAGGCGATCATTTTGATAATACCATTTTCCATTTGATTTTAATATAATTATTATTATTAAATCTATGATATCTATATATTCTTCATTATTTTTAAAAGATTAAAGCATATTAAATTTAAATTAATTATATATGCTTAGATTAGTAAAATATTTTTTAGTGATTTGTAAATATTGAGTTGTTGTTTGTTTTTTAGGTAAAATTTTGTAAAAGCAACATGATTTGTTTTATAAAAGTTGATATTAACATGAGATCATGTAGCATAATAACATTAATCTTTTTTTCATCTTTTTTTATTAAGAATAACTGAATTATCTTTACTGAATTTTGATCATTTTTATTAAATTTTTCTAAATGTATATCCTCCTAAATATGTGTAATTGCATGAATACCCTTACAAATTTATTATTTGCATGTGTACCCTTATAAAGTTTTCTTTTTTTGCATCTACCTATAAGAACGTGTCAGTCATTTAAATTTAAATCATTTATATTTTAACGGCTTTGGATAGTATAGATACATATATAAAAAAGAAAGAAAAAAAGAGCATACATGCAAAATGAGTGTTTTATTGAGAGTATACATACAAATAGTAATTTTACAAGGATATTTATATAATTTTATGTATTTTGAAAGGTATACATGCAAAAAATCACACACGCACATACGCACGCACGCACGCATGCACGCGCACAGACATATATACATACATACATGTGTGTGTGTGTGTGTGTGAAGATACCTAATTACAAGATTTATGCTAATTTCTTCTCTTTGCATTTAGATTTTCATCCTTTTTTCATATATGCTCTCATTAACTCTCCTCCATTGCTATTTCAATATTTTGATTATATTTCAATTAAATATTTTGTTTCTTGGTATCATTTCAGCCTTTGAGTTCGAATTTTATGAAGAAACTCGCTCCTTTTCTTTTTGTGTGTTGGATGTTGGTCGGAGGGTGAGAGACTGTGAATCCATGATGATAAGCAACAGAGTTGACCAACAGGATGAGAACTTGAAAAGTCCACTTGCACATTATATCACAAAATTCCAAGGGAATAAATTTTGAACAGTATCAACAGGTAAAAAAGGGAATAAGAATCTTGTAGGATAAGGGCAGTACGTACTATGCTTGATCCATACCTCGTCTAGCATGGCCATGGTGCTAAATATTCTATATCATGCTGTGGCATTTGTTCTCCGCATGCACACAAACTCCTGTTCGCAGAGAAATGGCATTCATCATCTTTCATCTTTGTTGTTTGGTGCTGTATAAATGATATTCAAACTGAGATAAAATTTCTTGTGCATTTCATACGGCCTTTAGTTTTTCATGTTTTAGCAACATAATGTTAAATTTATTTGTTAATATTAATTACTACTATCATTATTTGATAAATCAATTGGTTGCCTATTCTTGAAGGCTTTGATTTCTATGCCTGACCATTGCGTATGTTGATAGTATTGAATTCCAAAACTTGATGTGATGTGTAGACGCTCTAAAAATTTCAGTAGACCTGAAAAGGCAGTATTCTGGTGGGATCAGCACATAAATGAACTGGTGGCCAAGGGTTTGCATATGTTTGGTTTAGTATGAGCATGGGGATCTTCGAGAATTAGTGTTTTGTAGGCTGGTTTGCCGTTCATCCATTTGCTAAGGCTCTAGAATGCATATTATAAGACTTCTGCCATCCCAGATTACCTCTTTTCTTGCTTGTGTTTTGAATATCATTGTTCAAGTTCGTGGTGCTAGGAATGTAAATTCATTTAGTTGATGTAGTATGATGTTCACCATGAGCTAAGTACCGTAGATATTGACTGGCTTTTATATTGGGAAGTGACATCTATGGAATGAGATGAATATTAATGTTCCCTCGCTCCTTTTCAAGATTGTTGCTGATATTCATCAGATGCTCAGCTTTCAACTCCTGTTACTAGGATATTCAAGCTAGTTTGGCTCTAAGCTTTTTTTCCATGCAAGACGTTCGATTTTGTTCTATGATCTGCGCTCCCTCATAAGGTTAGTGCAGGAGCCCATTTGGGTGACAAAAATTTTGTCACTGGATTTATTTTTATGGTCATCATGAAGGATGAGATGTCTCACTGGGCTCCACGAAGCTTCACGTTGATACGGTGGGTTACATTTCATGCTCTGAGCTAGCCCTTAATAGGGTTTCCTCAAAGTGGACTTTAGAAGGGTAAATGCCTCATTTTAACCAAGAAGCTAGTTGTACATGATGGGTTGGTCCGAGACTTCTGACAGCTTCTTGCTTTTCTTCTTAAGCAAATTTGCTGATGGCCAAGCGTGATTGAGGATAATAATCTGCTAACTTGAATGAAAACTGACCCAAATATAGGGTTTAAGTAGTAGAAAGAAATCCAATAAGCTATTGGATTGGGTTTGGGTTGCGGAATTAGATCTAAAAATTTTACTGGCCTTGGCTTTAGGTTTACATAGATCCATAAAGGAAAACCTGAAACCCGACACAATTAATAGGATGTGTCCACATGCCGCTGAAAATTCAAAAATTTTCAGATATGCAATAGAAAGACATGTGCATATCCCGTTCATCGCATGAACGTATTTTAAAACCTTTTGTAGATAGATCAGGATTAAATTCTTATTAAATTATTTTAAAATCATGATTAAGAAGATCAGATCTTCACCTTGTGCGGGTAGATGGTCTCCGCAAATCTGATTCACGTGGTATTTGATGAGGGTTCAGTGGAAAGCCACACATGCGTCCGGCCTCTACGGGTATCCATATGAAGTAATGAGTCGATCGAAGCCTTTGGATCTCCCCAGGATTGCTAGCTTCCTTGCAGAGAAGGTTATTGATGGCTGAAGTCCTCTCCTTTGAATCAACCTTTAATTGCCTTGAGAGGAGGAAGAAGAAGGAAAGATCTACGAAGAGGAAACAAGGCCTCTTTGCAGCCTTTTCTTTTTTCTCCTGCGCTGGGCCAAGGAAGAGAAAGAAGAAGGCCACGCTACCTTTCTTTTTCTCCCTTTTCTCTTGCGGCTGAAAGGAGGAAGAAGATGGGAGGTTGCTGCCGTGAACACCAAGAGAAAAAGCATGAGAGGAGGGGTTCCCTCCTTTTAATTCATTATGTGATAAGGATGAGCTCCTATTTTCAAGGAGCTCATTCTTATCCATTGAACTCGGCAGCAAGGAGGGGCTTACGCCCCTCCTTTTTCTTCCACGAATTTCCCAAGGGGAGGGGCGTGGGCCCCTCCCTTAAGTCCAATTAAATTTGCCATTTAATCAAATTAAAGGGTGATTTAATTTGGGTTCATTTCATGAGTCCAATCCTATTCAAAATAGGATTTATATGAACTCGTTTTAATTTCCTCCTTATCCTAATCTAATTAGGATTTAATTGAACCATGACTCTATTGAACTCTTCAATCCTAATCCATTAGGAGTCATTTAATTAATTAGATTAAAATTAAAATAATTAGGACTTGAGAAAATTCTAATCTAATCAGGACTTGTTCAAATTTCAGCCCTAAGATAATTAGAACTTTAGAAATCCTATTCCAAGTAGGACTCTAATTTAATTTGAAATCCTAATCCAATTAGGACTTCATGAATCCCACTCCAAGTAGGACTCATGATCAAGTCCAATTAATTAAATTAAATTGCAATCCGATTGCAATTATTCCTTCTTCTAACCACTAACTCTTAGTGGGTTTTCAATTTATCAATCTAATTGATCATATGTGATTCTCAATCACAATTCAACCATCGGATCGGTCAATACTTCTAATGTGTGTGACCCCATAGGTTCTATTCTGACTGGTAGTGAGATATATTGCAATCTCTATCACAATATCATTGAAAACTTCTTTTAATGGGTTGAAAAAATTCCAACTCAACTCACCAGGGATTATCGACCATCGAGATGATCCCTGTGAGTCTCACCATCCACCAGTGACACCTAGCAGTATGTAGTGGCTACCCAGCAGAATAGAATGATGAACCTCTAGGTACAGTTATCGTATGATATAGTCCTTCTATCGTGGATCCCTACAGACCGGAGGTCATGGATAACTCGTCAAACCCCGTCGTCTGTCATATATCTAGATTTATTCGACTTAAGTCCGATAGTGAAAAACTCTTTCTCTACTGTATATTACTGCCCTGGCCAAGGTCTTAGAACTCAGTCTAATAAAATCACATAGGATCACTCCTCTTCTATCAAGATCGATAGATTCCATGTAAGTGCATACCCTACTCCTACAGTGAACCTACTACAGCCCAATCTACACTACAAGGAATCATATGACTAGAGACCATATATATGTGCAGTCAAACTACAATAACCTCACTGTGAATAGCCGAAGCACCACAGGTCAAAGGACTAGTCATACTACTGCAACATCAAGTAAGTCACTGACGAGGGATAGACATCCAAGTGACTTCTTGTCTTGGTCACGCTCAGTACCCTTATTCTCTAACAAGCACCTACCACTATCACTTCAGTGTCCCTACACTGTGGACTCGAGTCTCGTCCATCTATAAGAAAAGCGATCTGTGGCACTGATCGATCGATCACCGTCCTCGTGATGATCCATTGATCAGGAGCATTTAGAAATTAATCACCAACGATACATGGGCTCAAATTCTCAACTCTTGAGAATATGTATCATCATCTTATTAATTCCTTGGACGATTCATAGACACATAAACAATATGAATGAAAAGATGCCCATTTATTATTCAATAATAATAAAGTCAAGTACAAATTTATGTCCCAGAATTAATAATGTATCCGTCAGATTGGCTTCTAGGACATACATCTAACAACAATTATATGCATGCATACATAAATATGCATGTGCATACATGTGGCATATTCTGTGATTTCCTTTCAATTATTAAAAAATCCAGTAGAGGGCAGACAAACCATACACCACCTTTTTCCACCAAATTTAACGTGTCAAGTATGGTTATGGTTAGTATATATTTGTTACTGATAAATAACTTTTATAATATATTTGTTACGATTTAGTATTTGCACTGCATTGATTATTGTAAAATATGTATTCCTTCATTTTTCACAGTAAGATGCCCTTTTTTAGGTGCAACTTTTCTTTTATATATATATATATATATATATATATATATATATATATATATATATATATATATATATATATATCAATTTTTCTTGTTTGTCAAGTTATGAAGTGATATTCTGTGTGTATTGAATAATTTGAAAACATAGTCAATAAGTATAACAAAACAACCTGTTAAATATTCAGTTTCACCAAATCCTGAACCAAAATCCGATTTTTTTGGGTCTAATATTAGACATGGATATAAAATTCTAATTAGGCTTTGAGTTTAGGTTTGGATCCTGTAGATATACTTTAGGTTTGGGTATGGATATGACCAAACCGGACCTACAATCCCCCTTACTTGTGGGACATATGTTGCTTAAATTTGCAAGTGGATCGGATTGGCCGCTTCCAATTTGGAATCGATTTGAAATTAATCCAATCCAACCTAAATTGAGTTATTTGGATCAAGCTTGGATTCAAAAATGACCCTTTAGAATATAACTAGCTCTGAATCACCCAATATCCAATCTGATCCTAAATCGACTTGAACTGATTCTACACTAGTATAATATATACTTTGAATTTCTCCTTGAATATAAGGGAATTAGTTTTGTTTGGTCATATAGTTAGCCAATAATATGTGTTAATCATAGTTATTGTGGTCATCAACCAAACCTTATATAAATACGTTCTTGATAATGTTTACATATTGCCATTCTATTAGGTTATTGGTATAATATATTTTTGACATAATTAGGAAAGCAATTTATATATGTTAGTTATGATCTTCTTAGGATTATTATTCAGATATGAACAAAAAAAATCCAATGGATTTTGTAAAATTAATATTGAGTACCCAATTTGATTCAACCTGAATGAAAATGGACTAGGTTTGGATTCAATTACTTGACCTGGCTTAAATATAGATTGGATTTTGGATTGTGCCTATGCCCGATCCAACCTGACCCACTTGCAGCCCTAGTTATGCTTGATACGGTGCCTTTTGTTGTGTTCAGACCAGCTTGGGATAGAAGGCAAAGAACAGGGAGAGAACGTTGGTTTTGGAAACAATTTTCAGCAAAATGCATGATTACTCGCAGTTCCATCATGGAAGCAAGGTTGACTGCGGATGACTTTTATGATTATGATTATGATTGTGATGAAAGCTTCAGGCTGCAGCAATACCAAAATGTTATTGCTTTGCTGCTTTTGGAGGACTACTATAAGCAACGGCCTTGGACATTGGGTTTTTATTCAATTGAGGGATGTTATCATATAGAAGAATTAAGCATGAGCATCAGCTTTCCTTCTCTCCTAGTTATTGCAATAACTATGAGAGAAGTTCCACATATTGAGCACGACTTTTGGTTTTTTTTATTAAGCATTGAGCATCCACTTTAGTCACCGAATCATTCTCGTCTTCTTTATGTTTTTTTCCATCGTGAAGTTCCACATATTCGGCACGACTCTTGGTTGATATTTTCACCGCAATATAAAATGCAGTCATTCGGACAACTGTGTATCTTCTCGTATCCAAGGTCCAACTCTTTTATTAGTTTTTTGGCTTCATATGAAGATGTTGGCAAAGTAACCACCTTCCGGAAATGCATCCTTTAATAATTGAAGAAGCATAGTAAAAACTTGCTGGACCACCCATTCAAATATTCAAATGTAATAAATGCAGAAGAAAAGAAATCTTCATAAAATTCTTACAACCCGGATACAGTTCTTGATCACAATCTTTCACCAAGTTATCATAACGAGCTGTGTCATGAGAATGTATAGATTCATCAACATGTATGGACTAATCATTAACTGTACGCTCATCTTCTCCTACAGTTCCTAATACTATGTCCAAGAGCATCTCTAAGTAGCCCCTTATATCATCTTCTTCTACAGAATTTTGTTCCGTGTCACTGGTTCCAAAATTGAAGGTGTGTTCTAGATAGGAGGGTTAGTTACATGAAGGTATGAATTCTCCATGAAGAACCCATTCAGTATAACCCTTTAGAAAACCATTCCACACCAAATATTCTTCAACAATTTTTGGATCAAGAGCAGAACCGTTTACACATTTTTGATATGGACAATAAATCTTCCCGTTCATATTAGATTTCTCAAAAGCAAACTTAATGAAATTCTGAACTCCATCCAAATATTCGGTACTGGATCTCAATTTATTCATCCAACTTTTGTCCATTCTATTAAAATACCGATTAACTGCAGTTTATAAAAAAAATATAAACAAAATTAGGACATCTCAACAAAGAAGCTAAAGTCCAGACAATACTGAATGATACCAATCCATCAGTCAAGTGGCTGATACCAATCATTTACACAAACAGATTAAAGAATCAACCCATACTTTACCACATCTTCTAGGTGTACTCTGTCAGCAAGTTTCAACAGAATACAAGAATTCATTCCTTTATACAATGGGAAAGTGAACATATTCATGTCTCTCAAATAGTAAAACAGATAGAAAAGAAACAAGGGTTACTTTATTATATATATATAATAAATACATATTCCGCACTGTATAAGTTATATATACAGCATGTCTTAAGCAAATATAATCATGTTAGACATCTATTGATAATCTTGTATATGTTTTCTGTTAGTGAGATCATTTGTCAGTACAATGCACATGCTATACCAAGGTCTTCTCCATTATGTTAAAACTTCCATCCAAATTTGTGAGTGGTCCCTTGCTCTTTCCAGACCTTCAACGCATAGGTAAGTGGTTCTTTTTTAACTCGAAATCCGTAAATGGAACTGATTAAAGAGAGGGACACAATCTTTGCATAATAGGATATCTCAAAGTGCAAGAACTGGTTTAATTATCCTGTTAACTCACATAAAATTATGCATTACGTAAATAATTTCTATGTAATAAGGATTGTAATCCGATTTTACGCCACTTAATCCAATCACCAACAAGCAAAGCAGCCTGAAGTTTGAATCTTGAAGGCTGCACTAAACAGTTATGATCTTCAAAGTGCAGCAGTGATTAAAGGAAACAGGTATTTTGCTTTACAGAGTGATGCAGCATGAATGGATACAAAATCATCCTCTAAATGCCAGAAAATGCACACGTCAGATCCACATGAAGATAAACATGCACATATATGCATGTAACAAAATTAAATTAATCGAAACTAAAGGTATAACAACAGCAGTAGTTTAGCATCTTAAAAGAAGTACAACAGCAAAGCTTCACAAAAATATTGAAATGCCCTTCAATCCCTTGCCGTGGGGATTGAATGAAATAATCTCATGTGCCAATTTTGAAGTAGTTTTGGTATTGAGTTACCAAAACACTTCAAACATGGGAGCTACCTCTGCCAAGGTAGGTATTATAATACAAGTTTCAGAATAAGTGGAAGCTGAATTAGTCTCTTTAATGCAGGTGCCGAGACTAGTTGAACCAGATATTGTAGTAAATAGGAGTGCCGGGGCAACAACATTGCGGATTGGCTCACCAGAAGGACTCACCAGAAGGACTGCAAGATTTCACCAAAAAAAAAAAAAAGGACTGCAAGCTTCCAGCATGATTTCTTGTGGGATTCTAAGCTACTTGATGACTCTATAGTGTACAATTTCCAAGACGATGTTAATCCTTTTTCCTGCCAAAAAAAATAAGAAAAAGAAAAAGAAAATGCCGGAACTATTTCAAACTCCAGTAAATATAAACACGGTAGTAGAACTAGCCTCGGCAATTTGCTTACCGGGATTACTTGTTTGGGGGCCTGAACCTATTCAAACTGGAGTACAGCGCCCTGGTGTATCTCTCGTTAATGTAATTAATCAAGAAATAAGGTCCCTTCCCTAGTTCTATCTTTCTTCTTTGATGAAGAAAGGTTGTTCCTTAATGTTAACCCAGTTCAATGGAGTTACCATGAAGAAATTAGGGCTGTTTTCGAGAAATCATAGGAATGTTTCCTCCGGATGGTAATGAAATCCAACCTGGGTTTTCCTTTAATAAAAATCAGATAAAAAGAACAGTACCTCGTTGCTTTAGGCCGGTCGGTCAATGCCGGTCTCCGAACAGGAGGAATACCGCTCGATCGAGGCTTGAGGGTTGCTCGGACGGCGCCGGAGAGGAGGAGGAGGAGGAGATCCTCAAGCGGAGGCCAAGCAAGAGAATCAGTAAAATTTGGAAGAAACACCAATGAATACACGAACAAGAGGAGGCGGAGAAGGAGGAGAACAAGCGAGAAGGAGGGAGCAGAGGGAAAAGGAGAAAAATACCTCGGGCAGAGGGGTTGGGGTCGGTCGGTCGGCGCCGGAGAGGAGGGAGGAGGAGAAGGGGTTGGAGTCGGACGGCCGGCACCGGAGAGGAGCAAGACGGAAGTGACAATAATGCCGGAGAGGAGCAAGACGGAACCTAGGGCAGCGTCGGAGAGGAGCAATACGGAAGCTCGAGCAGCGCCGGAGAGGAGAAATAAGGGCTTGATCGGGGTCGGTCGCTGGGTTAGGGTGGTGTGCTCGCCTTCGAGGACGCTTATACGCGTCGTCTAATATCGACGCTTATAAGCGTCGTATTATCCCGACGCATTTAACCGTCGTTGTAGGTCTGGAAGAACAATGACGCGTAATAGCGTCGCCCTATAACCAGTTCCCACGCTTCCGAGCGTCATATGGAATTGAGGACTATGACGACGCTTTTAAGCGTCATGGATTTTCTTAATTTGCCGACGCTTCCAATAAGTGTCGGCAAAAGTTCTAGAGCCAGCCATGTTTGCCGACGCTTTTCCATAGCGTCGGCATTCAAGAGTCGGCTTTGCTTCTTCTTTTTGTAGTGTTGCCATGGGGAACCATTGCTGCCCTTGCATTGCAAGAAGATGGCACAGCAGCAAGTTTTTGTGGAATTTCTTTTTTCAGTAATTGCAGGTAGAGTGCTGCTGGTTGCGTTTGGATGAGGTGAGCATGAGTTAGAATTTTGTGGGCATCTGGGTTAAGCCTTGTGTCCAAGGTAGGCACGGAAGCCTTTGAATGCACCTTAAAAGCTCTATAATTATATTACTGTAATCACATTCTTCCATCAAAAGCTGTCATTAGATATATCCAACTTTTATCTGAAGATTTTCTCATAGATTTGGGAAATCTGTATGGGATTATTAGCAGTATGGTCAGGAAACGCTTGCTCTAATTGTTGGAGATTCTAATTCAAGCAGTGTATTTCAGGCTCTCTATTACATGGTTTTCGTTGCTTATCCTGTGTCTCCGATACTATTTGATTTATTCCAGCAGCTTCTACTTCAAGAATTGAGATAATATCAGTTGGACACTGCTTCTAGTTGATACTATTTCTTATTATCATACATGGATATCTAATGAACATACCTTCCTCTGAAAGCCTGACTAGTAAGCGTATTTGATTAGATAAAACTCGTAAAACACTGCTATGTGCCTCGCAAATCCTCGTCTCTATGGTTACCTTATGAATGATACATGCATGCAATACTTAGAAAAGTCCTTTTATTTATAATATCGTTATTAAATATCTATTTATGGAAGGAAAATAATATATCTTTCATATGAACTTGGAGATTTTGGCATCTCCCTCGTCAAATATATTTAATTATACAGATGATTAATTATAATCTCGTGCTTGACTACACCTAGTACCAGATTTTAAAGAGGAAAAATGACTCGTGTTGGCTAGGAGAGAGAGGACACAACATAGAGAGATTCTCCTTTTTTCCTTGATGGAAGAGAGAGGTTGTCTTTGTAAGTGATAAGAAATGCAGGTTGGCTGGGAGATATAGCAGGAAGAACAATAGAAAGAGACACCAATCCTTCTAATATCTCTTACCAAAGTACTGAAAGACTTTTATTTGAATTAATTAAGTATTTTAAGAATGAAAAGGCAGATGTAGTGGGGGTTATAGGCCGGGTGCGAGAAATGGGAGAGAGATATAGAGATGAGGTATGCATTCAACCAAAGAAAGAGCCATATTTATCATATTTTTTTGGATTCTTATTGGGATTAATTATTAGATTAATCGAATAATTCAATAGGATATCTTAATCATTTAAATGAGGACGATCAAAGACTTCAACTATTTGCTTTTAGGAGTAGTAATAGTATAGATGAATATTACTTGATAAATGGGGTCGTAGGTTGCTTTTTGTGTTTGGGATGAGTGCTGTTTTTGCCATCATGGTTATGCTCAGGTAATGTAAAAGCTTGTCTCCTCGGCTTTGGCAACAAAGAACAGAAAAGGCTTGTGTTATTATGAGATATTTCTGCACCAGAAAAGAAACATGGTGCTCTCTTTTTTTCCCCCGTGCTGCCATCATTCCTTCCTGGTTCTCTGATTTCAATATTTTCTGAAATAGGTCCAAAGTATCTATTCTTTGGCTTAGTCAACAGTGTATATCAAAATCTACATGCTCAAAGTTTCAGAGATTTTGAAAACAAACTGATTTATTTGAGGCTCAGTCCACTTGCTGAGTTCCAATTATTGGTTTGAGATGTGGTTATACTATTAGTTTGTTACTCAGGGGGAAGCAAGTAGTTGCTGTCATGGCTATTCCTGGTTGCTCTGAAGGTGAAGGCCTCCATTTTTCATCTTGTCCTTCGGAACAACCAAAGACAAGATTTGTTCAAATTGTATGTGCTAGTGACAATATCAATAATCTTTATTAGAGAAAAAGCATCATACCCTCTCATGTGCATCATCATAAGCCATATCTTACATAATCATCCATGAAATATTCTTACCAACAGCTTTTGATAAGAAAACCTACAGCAATGAACTTACTATTTTTTGAAGCTTTGCACAATTCTTTTAAGGAGAGCATGACATGTATCTAGCTAGTTCGATTAGTCTAAACCTTTGAATATTAATTAACAAACGGGTAAAGAATTTCATATTCAGGTCTTACGCAAACATAAGCAACATTTAGACATTATAAGCATTCCTATAGCCATTGACCATGCTCTAACTGAATCACTCCTTTATCAAATTAGCAAGCTATGATGATTACTCAAGAATGCACACACAGCAGCTATATGTTATTGCTGATGATCTCAATTGTACTAAATCTAGTATCATCACCTTTCCCTATGAAATAATTAGATTTAAACATAGATAACTGAGGGATAAAGAAGATCCTGTCCTTGAACCACTCTCAAGCACTACCTAAAAAAAGAAAATTAACCTATTTAAAAGGAGCCCAACAAGAGCACCAGCACAACCTGGTTTTGTATGCCATGGTTCCCAAAAGACGTATCAACGACCTTATCCAAAAAAATTAAGCGTGGCATCAATTGGAATAAGCCAATCCTCCTTTATTAAGGGCTGGAGCTGAAAGTTTCACAACCGGAAGTTGTTTTAGGTGACTCTGCTCCATGGAGTCAGATTTGCAATGGGAGTGGAGGTAGCTTCGCATGCATCTCCTTGGAGGATTCTGAGACCCATATTCCCTGGTTTCTAGTTTATACTGTTTATTTGATTAATATAGTTTTACTTGCATGGCAGTGAGCTCAGTCCCTTTTGTCTCTCCCTTGCATTGTGCTTTGCTTTAGCATCCAATTATAGTGCTTACATTGTCAATTTTGACTCTTGACCACAGAGTTGAGTCTTATGATGGTCAATACTCAATGGCCAAAAAAGTCAACTTTTTGGCTCAGGGACTGGCTTGGGCCCAAGTCTAAGATATCTGTTAAAGATGATGTTGGCCCAAAAGTGATGAATTATTGAGGGCCCATGGTAGCCAAATTTATGCAAACTAACTCCTTAGACGAGCCAGAGTGAAAATTATTACCAACCCTAACAATTTTTGATGTAAACCACTAGATAATTAAATCATCAAGACAATGCTTCGTGTGTATCCATATGCTTTATGTGAGAGATTTCAAACATGCCTTAACGTTTAGAACGGGGTTCTTTATTGTAAGACTAATGCGGTCGACTTAATACTACAGGCAATTTGATGTTGATTTCATGGTGTAGCTAAGATTTGGGAAGGGTCTTGTGGAATGAAGTTACTGATCACCAACCCACACAATCAAATTAGTTAATTTCTAAATGATGCTCTATCTCTTTAGTCAAACTTATAAACTATAGAAAGGATCGAAGTGTGGGTTGGTTTAAAAAGGGCCCTATGCTTTTGAATGCATATGCTTTCTTTAAGGAGAGCTTTATGGCCTGGACACGACCTTAGAATGGATGTACCCAAGTTCTCTCTTATGGTTAGGTGGCATGAGAAAAGAACCTAAAGATGTAGAGGCTGGACCGGCACATTATTTAAGAGCAGAAACTATTCTTAATTGGCGTAAAGTTTCTTTGTGCAGATTGGACTTGGAAAGCCAAAAGAACTAATAAGCACCCGCATTTTAACCGGAATCAAACTATGGTGGCTACATTTTTCCTAGAAATTGAATAAAATGGGGACTTTACCACCTTCTTTTTATAATAGAACTTCTTATTAGGAAAAATATGAAGAAAGAAAGAGAGGAAAGGAAGAGCAAACTGGAATGGGAGATAAATATAATAAACAAATAACATTTTGACTCTGGCATGGTAGAGATATTACAACACTTTGCGACTCTACATGTATGCGTCTTGAGGGATGTGCATGAGCGCACTTATACGGTAGCCCATGAAGACATACAAGCATGTATATATGCATCTTGACGGGTATGCATGCGAGCATATATACGGTAGCCCATGTCATCATGATGACTGTGCACGTATGGATGTTGTATGTGGATATGGCCGGTAGAAGAGTTCTTCCCATCCTCCCATCACCTCAAATGGACTAAGTAATGAAGCCAAATCATGGAATATAAGCTATTATTATACCCATTGGCATCATATTACATCAATTTTTTGCAACCGACTCCAAGTACTCATGCAAACACCTGTATCAAGAAAAGACTAATTATTTCTCAACTAATTTATCTATTTTGATTTTGCTTCTACTTGTTTTAGCCCAAGACTAGCAAACTTTCAATCTGCCTGCTATATTTTGAGGCTTTAATAGAGAATTTATTTATTAATTTACTAGAACGAATGATTCATACAGTTCTAGTATACATACATCCAATAAAATCAGAAAATAATAAATTTCGGAGTGATGTAGGCAGCTTCGCTTCCCCAGCCCATAATGTGCCCCCTCTTCTTAGAAATCTGGTATTGCATCATCCTTAACATTAAATATCAATACTAAACCTGGACTTTCACAGCCCTTCTCTATTCCACATTTGATAGGAAAAAATGCAACATTAACTTACAGTGCCGCCCTTCTCTGATCAACAACCTTCAACTACCTTGGCTGCATAAATCTTGCTCTGCGTCTAGAAATGGACTTCTTTCGCCCATACAGTTTCGTGATTGGCTTTGGAACACCAAAACGAAGTCAAAGGATTGCTTATCTTTATCTCAAATTTTAGAGGCGAGTGGCAAGTGCTTGATTTGGAACCGTTTAACGAGCTTTTTAGGTACGGAGTTTGTCAAAGCCTATATCCTCTGAGGTTTGAAAGTTGGAACCGTTTAACGCTTGCATTCAAAGGAAAACGACATGAATGGACGGTCCATGATACGTCACCCTGAAGATATTCTCTTACAAGAAGAATAACCTCAATTTTTTACCGTAAGGCACGGTTAGATCCCGTTTTGAACCCCAAATCCTGGTTTCAGAGCTCAATTCTTAGTCTGATAGGTTGCATCATGCATGCAAGCAAAATAGTGTACGACTTGTACCGACAAGGTGTTTTAGCTACTCTTTGTTGTCATCCAGAACCTGACAAGTTATCAGGATTATTACACCGAGACAGTTCAAAAGCTAAAACCCGCAGATGATAGTAAAGATTTAACCATGGTCTTTAAATTGACCATCCCAAGCGCCCCTCCAGTGTTCAATTGCGACTTGGCCCATATCGGTCTCCGCCGCGGACAAGCCTTGCTGACTTGGTCTACACCGGCCTCCGCCAACAATTCCCCAACAAGCAAGCCCTGCTGACTTAGCCCACACCAGCCTCCGCCAACAATTCCGCCCCCCTCCCTCCAGCAAGAAAGTTTTTTTTTTAATCGCTTATTTTGGAAATCGAACCCATGCCGCTAGCTCTGATATCACTGTTAGAACCGCAGGCGCTACGACCTCACTAAAACCCACAGATGATTGTAAAGGTTTAACCATGGTCTTTAAACCGATTATCCCAAACGCCCACCCGGCGTTCGACTGTTACTTGGCCCACACCGGCTTCCGTCGTGGGCGAGCCTTGCTAACTTGGCCTACACCGGCCTCCGCCAACCATAACCAAGCAGTGATAGTTTCTATTGCAATATTTCCGTTCCTAAACTTGCCTTGCTTAGATTCTCGAAGTGTTTATTCTTGGAATAAATCCATATATAGCTGACAAAAAAGCATTTGGAGAAGTAGTTGGGCGATATATAAAGAGAGAGTTTTACTAATGTGGGAAAATTTAATTCACACAAGCATTTGTATATAGCATGCCGCACGCATCCTCGCAACGTTTAATTTACTATGACTTTTATGACTAATTTCACGGACTACTCTCTTCGCATACAAGAACACATGGTAACAACAAAGAAAGGTGACATCATTTTGCACGTCTTTTGCTTAAATGAGAAACAGAAGAAACGAGTTTACAGAGAACTAAAAGTGAGTGCCGAAAAAAGGGGAGAGGGAATTCAGAGTACAGAGAACATAGGAGTCACTTTCCAGTACATTAACAAAAAGTTGATAGCAATAGCTAGAACTTGGAAGAGAGATAAGCACGGCTCAATCATAAAACTACATGTGATCTCTAGCTAGAATTTGAATTTAGGTGCATTTGGTCCACGGTCGAAATCAGAAATAAATTAGAATTGGAATGGCCATATGGTCCAATGCGTTTGGTTCTTGACCAAAATCAAAATCTGAATCGGAACTAGATTTGGATACTAGGAAAGAGTAGGGATTGTATTTTGGAAGATTGAGCCATTTTCATTCTCCTCTAAAATTGGAATGGTAATGGAACTCTGCTCAACCAGATAGCTGAATGAGAGTTACTCATTTCCATTTTCATTCCAGAGTCCAACTCTCCTTAAATAAACATGTCTTTTAGTTAATCTATAATAAATATAATTTGTTGAGATCAATCAATATTAAATTTTTCTATCATTTAACATGGAAAGAAAAATCCATTGATTTCTGGCTATTTCCTTCACACACACCCGCACCCCAATCCATGTGCCATCTATTATTGCATGATCTGGTAGCCAGGTACCAAAAGGGCCTGATACAGAAAAGCCATCTTCATTGTAATAAAGATATATATGGAAGCAATATAGTAACAGTGTATAAAGTTTATTAGCTCATAAAGCTAACTCATGCAGAAAGTCATGTTATTGTGTTCTCTTTTACAGCCTTGATGAAAAGGGAAAGAATTTATTATGACAGACTTTTCATTAAACATTTCCACAGTTACATGATGTGGTAACATCATAATATTTTCGCATTTTAAAAATTATCCCCATTTCCCGTTCGGGAAGAAAATTAAAAATTTTCCGGCTACTACAGTTTCCCTTGCATCTCATGCTTCATGCTGCTGGCTGGCTCCTATTATATGTTGACTTTATACTCATTGCATGCCGCTATAAACAAAGGAAGACGGAAAAAGTTTACCAACAGAGCCCGGCCCACAAGGTCAAACGGCTGACATAGAGGCTGTGGTCCTACCCTGTCTCTCTGCGTGCAAAACCAACATTAATTGGCTTGTATGAAGTTAGAAGACAAAGTTTTCGCAGTGCTCTCTTGCATTTTTCTGAAAAAATATCTAGATTACGATGAGCAAAAGAACTATATTTTTCTAGCAAAATTTTCAACAAAAACATAAAACTTTTAAAGAAAGTTTTCTTACATACGACATGATGTAAAAATGGCAATGAATCCGGTAAACTATTACGCATATCCATTCTGTATCTATCTCACAGTGGGGCCGAAAAGGATGGATAGAATTAGAGTAGGTTGGACGAAAAAAAGCTATATATATATATATTGCATAGAAATTAATTTTTTTTTATCCTAAGAAGAAGATTTATGAAGAATCAAATATATTTAGTTCGGGGGATGGATTTCACCATTATTTATTTCTATCCCGGATTTACTATGAGTAAAGTAAAATCAGTTTTATGAGGATCGGATACGCCATGGGATTAAGAGGGAGGCAGAGGGAGATGACTCCTCTGCAGGGTACGTACTTCGAGCGGAAGCAACGGCGCGGAAGTTATGAGAGCGCTGAGCTCACCACTGCTTTCTTCCCCTCGCCACCTTTGTCCCATCTCCGTTGAAAGGGTTGGTACGGTTACGATATGGATTGGTTCTTTGAGAAGAAGAAATAATAGAGAATGCAGCAGAAAAGATACCATGATGTGCTAATTATAAGCATAGCAATCAAAGAGTTTGGTTTGCTGTCTAATCTGTCTAGTCGCCAGGACAGCGTCTTCGCTGCAATGACATGTTGAAAGCGGGGCAAAGCCGCAAAGCATATGAATAAAATAATTTCAGAAGAGTTTTTGCTTGCCATCGCTATATATTCTCGCTAGGCATATATAGTTGGCTATTTATTTTATGCTGCAACTTGTTCAGCCATATGTCCACCGATTTCACCTGATAATACCGACAGGATTTGACGAAGGGGGCATTTTACTGAATCACAAATTATTGTTTTAATGTTATCTTGCACTGTATGTCCACTAGCCACAAGAATAAGGTACGCTTGGACCTTCTAACTCATGAAGCTTAAATTATGAAGTGGAGGAGTTAGTGGAAGGTCAGTCATGATCTAGTTCTCTTCCTAATGACCATGCAATATAAATATTGTTAAATCCCCTTTCCTTATTGGCTAGTTGATCTAGAGATTATCCTATCGTCCCTTGATTTGATTGATGCAGCGAGAAATCATTCTTAATGAGGTAGTATTAAGACAATCATGCATGGATATTCTTTGAAAGAAAAAATAAAAGAAAAAGAGGCTATCTTCTTTCATGATGTACAGGAGGAATTTAAAGAGATTACATACATGGTTATAATCATTTATAGGTCAAGTATTGTGTATGCCAACATTTCTTTGAATTTATTTTTGGTGTCTTATGCACATATATCCAAGGTATATCAAACTCTAATTGATCTCATTATCTAGCAGCAGCCATAAAGTTTCTCGAGCAAACAATAAACAAAAAAAAAGTTCCAACAACCATTCATCTTAATAAAATCTTGAAAAATCTAAATACAAATCTACATATAAAACATATATTCAAATGTCAAATCGAGATGCCAAAAATTAACTCATCAAAATTTGTCCGTTCGCCCTATGCTTCAAATAAAGGTTATACAAGAGTAGAAAAGCAGCATTATGATAAAGCCATTTCTTGCAACCTTTTCATCCATACAAATATCATGGATAAGAAAGCATGCGTGCATACACCCACATAGGATGATAATAACTTTACTGCACAAACCTAAACCCTCCTGTAGAGACAGAAAGGGAGGAAAACATGATTATATGGTAATCATGCATGTAAACCTAAATGCTTATGGATATGCCATCAACTATTCAAACCCGGAACCTAATTAGGCAAATGTGTGAACAAGTCCAAGATCACCATACAATCTTAGATCTCTAGGTTCTTCCCCCATCCTCCTTGGTTGGATTCTATAATCATGATATATTACTCTATATATCGTAGTGTGGAAGTTTGTACTTGTATGGAAGCACAATTGCAGACAGTTAATTATTCAAACGCAAAAATCCAATTAGATCCGTCAAAGTTCCCATTAATTCCCACTGCCCATTGTCTTTTCCTTCTTTTGTTATCCCTTGTGCTTATCTCTATCCCAAGTTTAAGAGCGGTCTTCGTGATGATGTGAGCCAGCTTCCATGAGATTCCAAACACCAGGCAAGGACAAGGAGAAAAATTATCCGCGCCCTCCTCTCTTTTTCCTTGCTTCCTCATATCCAAGTCTCCTTGTGTAATTAATTCTATCTTTGTAGGAGGGAAGGTTCCCTTTTACGGTGTTTCGCTCTAACTTTTAGAAAGGTGGTGGTGCCGTGTCATGGACCCCAAGTTTACGCCAAATCCCAAACCGAGGTCAATGCGAGTTTCTCTCGTCGTCGGCCCACAAAACTTTGGCAATCCCCACACCTTCCCTTTGGGTTTTTCTTCCTCCATTCCTTAGAATAATAGGAGGCTCCCATCCACTTGTCGAAGAGAGTATGGGTGTTCTCTAGGTAGACATAGCCCAAACTTACTTTTTCTCCATTCTTTCTCTTCCGTCTTTGTATTCTTTAGGTAGAACTCTTCCGTCTTTGTCAGATAATAGAAACTAATAACTTTTGAATTGATGATTGATGTCTAAGTTACCATGGTAACCTTGTCTTTGAGTTAGCTTGTTGCTAGTGGTTGAGATATAAATGGACCATTAGATGGTTGGATTATTGGTCAAGCATAATGTTTGTTATAGGGTTGTTGGGTTTCATTGTGAATTGGGATAGTTGCTTGTTGACTTTTAATCCAGTTAATTATTATTTGATAAAAGAAAGTTCTATCATGTAGGGTCCATAGGGCTCGGTAACCTGCACACATTTTCTATCGGTCTTGACCCTTGAGAATGTTTCACATAAACAACTATATTTAATTAATCCTGATGCTATGCAAGTTGTTTCCACGAACCTGCAAGACAATAGGAGAAGGTCAGAGGCTCATTGGATTAGCTCTGGTCGGACTCTCCAATGTTCAAGTCAGATAGAATTTTTTAGTGAAAGATAACGAAGAAGAATAAGATGGTTGATCGATAACACTATTCAACACTTGAGTGTTGGGTAGTAAAGCGATTCTTACGTCTTATGATGGTTTTTCAAGTTTATTTATAATTAAGACCCTCTTTTGCATATTGTATCCTAACAAATTTGGGATCATGCTATAACAACGTATAGACATGGTGCAATAATCTAGGGATGTGCCGCAACCACATAGCATATGATGAAATTGCTAAGACCTCGCACATATTTGAGCAAAAGAGTCAAGCTGCCTTAGCTGCAAGAAGGTTCTACTTGGCTCAGGTTGGCTGTCGAGAGGACTGATTGCCAGGCTAAAGTGAAAGGCTCTAGCTCTATAGATTGGCTGCTTTTGATCTACTCGTCCCAAATTTTAGATCGATTAGAAAGTTTCGACCAGAGTACCTTTAAAAACCCCAAATATATTTGGGTCGCTACATAGCTCATTTTCTACCACCATAAATCCAATTAATTATTATTTGATAAAGAAAGTTCCATCGTGTATATGGCACATAGGGCTTGGTTTCTATCATAGAAACCTTGTTTCCATGTCGCTTGCTTCGAAACACTCGAGAAACATCAGAAAATTAGAGTATCAGAAGGCAATAAAAGTTCGGGGAACATCAAAAACATATTATTTTGTCTCATGTGTAGCCCATGCTTCCCATTCATGGGTTATCAATATATAGGATATCATTTTTTGTGTTTGCATTAGTTTTTTGACATCATGGGTGAATATGCATGCCTTCTATCCAGACTAGAGTATAGTGGAATTAAGTATCTATCAAATTAAATGCTTGATATGAGATATTTTATTTTATTTAGGGAGTTATGTGGCTTTGATATTGAGTCACCAACATTATCTTGAACTTTTTTGGAAACAAAAAGTTATATGACCACAAATATGATTTTGGGTGTGCCATGATTAGCAATTGATCGGGCAGCAGTCCAGAATACAACTTCGTGGCATGAATTACTCCTTTTTCAATAAGAAAGGATGAATTATATACTTTCCTACATCTGTGATGCATGTTCCAGAAATAGTTAACTATAGATCGTAATGCCTTCTTTATGAGATTATATATATATATATATATATATATATATATATATATATATATATATATATATATATATGTATGTATGTATCGTAATAACTTTAATAGTCATACTTAAAAACAAAAAGAATGAAAATGATCTTCACATTCAATTTGGTGAGTGGAATGAGCCATTTAGACCCTTATTGTCTATTTTTTCCCTCATCACTTGGAAGAAAGGCAACATCATCTTTATTCAATCCAGGATATTCATTTCTCTTCAGAGACATCCGAATTAGCATGGCCCCACGTACAAATTGAGAAATGATCCAATTTCTTAAAAATTACAAAAGAAAATCCAAGATACACATGCTTCTTAGAATCTTTCTAGTAGCCAACACGAGGCTTTCTTGCTATCATTTACATTCAAATTATATACATATGCTCCCATAAAGACAAGCATTTGGTGGAAATCTTTTGAGTCATACTACCTCCACTACAACTGCAGATAGATACATCTTTCTCTGAGAAAGACTTATTCGGCATCATTGTGTTCAAACTATATGCTTTCACAAGAGCAGGTTTAAGTTCAGTGGAAATTTTGAAATGTGGCACTTGAAACGCGCGGCTGCAGTCTCAAAGTGCAAAGTAACAAGAGTCATTCACTTTGGAAAATTAGTGGAAAACATTGACATAAGTGTCTCTAGCTAGCTTCTTTTGAATCATATCTATTTAAACACGCCACAAGACGTCTAATAACACCACTAGCTAGCAAGTTGCGAGCCTTAAGATTGACAGCCAGATTAATAAATCCCTTTGCAGGAGACCTTTTTCTTTTTCGTTTTCTCGAATGAGGGAAGACTACCTACACCTAGTGACAACAAATTATTGAGGAACATAAAGTTTGCTAAGTCGTCTCAAATGTACCTAATAATAATCTGCTTGTGGTCTCAACAACACCAAAATTAAGCAGCAAGACGGGAACAGAAACCAATATTCTAGCAAGGTGGTCATTGGCATCAATTTTCCCACCCAATCAGTACCCTCAATCATTTTCTGGGTGGCCTCCATACATTTGATCTGAATCGGTTCAACGCCGTTAATCAGCAAAATTGAACAGTAGCTGTCGATAAGAGTAGTAACGAGAGGCATTCTGTATTTTTATTCATGTGGCATGAACAGCCGTGTATATATATATACAAAGAAAAAAGAATCAAATCTCACACAATATCCATTAAGAATGAAAAAAATATATCGAATCAAATCCCACACAACATGCATCAAAAATAAAAAAAATCATATTATTCGGAAACAAAGCAAATCCCATACAATATTTGTAATAGCTGTTTCAGTGGGAAACCAAACCATGATCTCTATTAGGTCCTGCAGGTAACCTTAATAAAAAAAGGTGTAAGGTTGTGTAAATTAAGCCGTGATCGATGTCAGGTCTCCAAAGGCAGTTTGAGTTATCTGGGCCAAGACTCGAGCACTGACACGCGGTAAGCATACCATGGTGGACTTCGTCAATCTTAGATTTGAAATCTATTAAACAAATGTTAAAAAGAGAGGAGACGGGGAAAGCCATGCAATGAAGAAATTTATAAAGGTGGCTGAAAAGAAGTGATCAAAAGAAACCCCAGAAATCCGTTCACCGGCAGCTTTGTCCTATCGTAAGCATCACATCACATAACCCCATCTTCTCAAGGTTTTTTTCCTATAAAGCTCGCCGCACCATCCTCGGTTCATCTCCAACTACGCCTAAGACATCATCTTCTCTTTGGGTAGCAGTAGCTTAAGAAAGAGCGAGCGAGAGAGAAAGGTAGTGGAGAGAGATGGGCAGGGCTCCATGTTGTGACAAGGCTAATGTGAAGAAGGGACCATGGTCTCCTGAGGAGGATGCGAAGCTGAAGACTTATATTGACGAGCACGGGACTGGTGGCAACTGGATTGCACTGCCTCAAAAGATTGGTTAGTAATAAACCTAGACACTTCCTTTCCTTTCTTGATTTGTTGTTTTTTCTTTAGGATAAAGTTTTTTATCTTTGAATGGATTCTCAAGGAGAAAGTTCATCTTTGCTTTTAGAACATCGATCGGGAGAGAGCATTACTAAGTCTGGCCTGATTAATCCAGTGACATGCCTTTTTAATCCATTGCTTCCTATACGGGACCAGGAGAGAGCTTTCTTGGATTATTTGCTAGAAACAGTTGGGGTTAGAATGAAAGGGGTGGGGATGGTTCGTCTTGAACTCAAGGAAGAAGAGGGTGAAAAGAGGGATCTACGAAGTCCTATACCACCTTCTTCTTTCTGTATCCAGGAAAAGGTCCATGTCTTTCTTCTGGTGATCCAATTTTTTGTGAGGGTGGGAGAGATTTTTGTCATGCGTATATTTTTCCGCTCACTAACTTATGGAAGACTGATACATCGCACGCCAATCTCTACATATGACCGAGGAAAATAACGAGAGGGCTTAAAAAGACCTAGCTAGAAGCCTTGTTTTGATTAACTCATGGTGATAACTGTTGCAGGTCTGAAAAGATGTGGCAAGAGTTGTAGGTTGAGATGGCTTAATTATCTGAGGCCAAACATCAAACATGGTGGGTTCTCGGAAGAAGAAGATCAAATCATCTGTAGCCTCTATATTAGCATTGGAAGCAGGTGACTCGATCTTTTTTCCTCTCTCTTCCTTCTCTACACTCTTTCTATGCCCCTCATGGCAATAGCATACGAGTTTTTTTGCATCATTCGCAATTATGGCTAATTACAACCTAAATTTCATGCATCAGGTGGTCCATAATTGCAGCCCAGTTGCCAGGGAGAACAGATAATGACATCAAGAACTACTGGAACACCAGGCTGAAGAAGAAACTCCTCGGGAAGCGACGAGATTCATCAGAGTCTCGCCGCCTCTCCATTAGCCAAGATACAAATGAGGAAACCAATGGGATTAGCCCTGAGACATCTTCTCAAGCTTTGAGCACATCGGCCCTTGAAAGGATGCAACTCCACATGCAGCTCCAAGGTCTCTACAATCCCTTCTCTTTCTATAATAACCCTGCACTGTGGCCAAAGCTCCATCCCTTGGGAGATAAGCTCTTCCATATCCAACACACTGATGCCAGCTCTATTGCTGCCACCCCGGTGCAACAAGAATCTGATGCCACCATGATAGAGCCCTCTCATCAAAACGTGTCACCGATCAAACCCAACATGCCGAATCCCATGAATGCTAATATACATGAAGACCCGAACAGCTCTACGTTAGGGTTCCCTTCGCCTTCAATCTTCCGTACTATCAGCATGGACAATTCCAACCCAAGCTTCAATGCTGCTGCCGTGGGACTTCAAGACGAGCTCCATGATTTGCTTTGCGGGAAGAACGGGTGTTTCGGCAGGCAGGAAGAGCAACAACAAACTGAGCTGGACTGTTTCAGAGATATGAACGGCGACAAGGAGAGCATGAATTGGTGGGCTACCAGTGGTTTTGACGAGAAGTCGTCATCAGTATCCTGGGACTTTGCTTCCAATCTCCAGCCTGACTTGCTTCAGGAATATGGGCTAGGGTATGATTTATAGCTTTTGTTAGAGCCGAGCTTTAAGAGTCTGGTCCTAGTGATTCTGCATGAAGAGTCTAAGACTAATGGTGTAAATGTGTGAATAATAGTGTATTAATTGTTCTTCTCGCTATAAGACAATTAATCATCTAGTTTTAAGAATTTCTTTGCTCCTCTTTCCTTCTTCTTAATTCATAATTTTCCATCTCATTTATAACATATTGGTGACTTTAGTATAAAGAGACTTTTAAATGAAGAATCTAAGTATTAGGTTTCAGTTGTCCGGTTCCTAGCAACCGTTTCCTTTTTGTGATGAGATTCCATGGGATAGCATGCTGAAGCAGTTGATCTCTAAGGAAAAATAGCCACTGGCTCTGCAGCCATTGCAAGCTCGCATGCTCCCTCAACAAAGATTATATGAGGCCACGTTTCCTTTCGGAATTAATAAATGCACTTGCCTGCATCTTTGAACTACTAAACTACGTGGCATTGCAGGCTTCCTTTTTTCTCCTCTCGTTACGTTGTGTCATATACTGGTGTATTTGAACTTTTCTGCTGTGGTTAGTTTCTGTTACAGTTCTTTTGTTTTAACCTTTTCTTCTCTTGTTAGGTTCTGCTAAAGATGGTTATGTTTGAGCTTTTTTCCACTGTTGTTAGGTTCTGTTACATGGTGTATTTGAACTCAGGTGAGGAATCATATCCATATAGGGACTAAAATATGCTTCCCGCACCTGTCACCCACCATGCATTCTTTAGCTTTCCTTTTGTCCTAGAATATGAATCCAAGCTATTGAGCACGTACGAGAGGAATACCTTCATCTTAGCTGCTATACTCTGATGATTCCATGGTTGGTCGATCTGCCCAAGAGAATACTAGCTAATTAATTTGCCTTCTACATTTCATGTATGATTCAGTTACATTTGATTAAAGTGACATTAAAAGTTCAATATTTTCCATATGAAGTCATCTATAACCCATAAGAGTAAACCTTTTTTTTTCCTTCTCTAGACTTCAAAATAACATCATGCATAACCTGCATGTCATTAACTAAAATTGATTACTGTTCTCATTGCTTTGCACGGTACATACTTAGTAACATTGCAACTACGAGATAATACAGTTTATACAGGAGTTGGGTGTTCATCATTCTAGCTAGACTATCAAGAATTTTGGTTATGAGCTTTGAACTTGTAAATTCCTTTTGAGTTGCTAGATCCTCTATGCTTCACATGTTGCTTAATTTGAAATGATTAAAGCCATCAAGATTCCTGTTGTTATATCTTGTACCTAATTGATAAACTGATTTTCTATTCATTTAATTTCTGATCCAAAATACTACAGGATAAAATATTCATTAATATCATTTCATTATTTTCAAAGATCTAATGTAAACTAATTAATAACTTCTGGAAGTCCTTTGGCAATCAGTAAAACAAAAAAAAGAAATCATGAAATGATGGGAACATACCTAGAAGACTAGAGAGGTAATATATGCTCTTTAATGTTTAGACAACTGTTTTTCTTTTTTTTTCGTGAAAAAGATTGGTAAGAATAATGTTCCAACAGTTTTATAGGGCCTGTCCGAATTAATCTTACTTTTCATTTTTTGATATATACACGAGAAAGGTATTGAACCTATATTAAGGACATTATCTCATGCCATTGTAAAAGAACTTGCCAATCCGGGGCTTTTTTTTCGACTACCTTTACGTTTCTTTTTTGACCAAGCAAGGAATAGTGAATATTACAATGGACAATCTACATGGAGGATACAAGAGAGTACACTATAAGATTAATTTCCCCCTCATTTATTAATAGTGAATATTACAATGGACAATCTACATGGAGGATACAAGAGAGTACACTATAAGATTAATAGAGAGTGCTCTATTGACATTACTCCTTGAAAATTTCAACACACCCACTCCAGACAACACCAAAACCCTAGTAGTGGCCTATTTTTGTTATTAATTATAGGGCTACCTAATCTTTAGAAGTTTTTTGAGGCTTTGTGCAGCCCTACAACACATTAAAACTAGTACTATCTGATTGTAATTACTTGTCAGGATTTATTACGTAATTCTACGCTGATTTCAATTGCTAGAGTTAGCTCCTAATTATATTGAGCATATACGTTGTATTTTAGACAATATTTTCATGCATTAGGTTTGCCTAGGAATCACCACTGTCTTCGCATTATAGGGCCAAATATAATTTATCACCCTCGGTATATGCATTTTCGTAGTGGTCGTGTTGTCTCTCAGTTCGAGTCCTAGCTAACAATGGATGCCCGGTATATTCATTTTCGTAGTGGTCGTGTTGTCTCTCAGTTCGAGTCCTAGCTGACCATGGATGCCCGCATCGAAGCCTTAATGAAGGCAGTCGAAAACCTAACCACAGTGTCCACCCAGGCCTATGCCCGACTAGACTCAACTGCGGCTTCTCTTTAGAGGATCATGGGATCCAAAGAAGGTAGTGCCTCCTATTTGGAAAGCTCAGAGATCAAGGATGAAACCCTAGACCATCTAGGATCGGCCCGACAGGGTCGATTCGACGCTAGCTCTTTCCCAGGTCATCCTCAAACTTACCTTCATCATAGAGGACAGGGTCTTTTCCCTAATGTTATCTCTAATGTCAATAGGGATTATCGATACAACATAGAACCTGAGAGCCCCGTGATCATGATGCGCTGCTGAGCGTTAGGGTTGAAGCACCCACATTTGATGATCGTCTTGATCCAAAGATTTTTTCAGACTGGCTACACGAAATGGACCACTTCTTTGAGTGGTACAATTTGTCTGATGGAAAGAAAGTCCGGTTTGCCATAATGAAGCTCATTGGTCGAGGTAAGCTTTTCTGGCAAAATACTGAACAGCTTCTGGCTAGGAGATGTCAGCCTGCCATAACTGATTGGAGTGAAATAAAGAAAAAACTTAAAGAAAAATATTTGCCCCTTAATATAAAGACGATCTCCTTGATCAATGGAACAATTTGAGACAAAGTACCCAATCGACCATGTTTGAGAAGTGCCCGAACATTCAGGGCACTTCCAAAAATCTTAATTCTTCAGGGTCCAAGCCTTCTATAGGGTCCACTACTCCTAGGCCCCCTCTTACTGCCTCTGTTCCAAGCCGAGACACTAACGGCAAAGAAATCCTTGGTGAGCCTCCCAAACCTCATTCTAAAATTCAGTGTTACATATGCTAAAGTTTTGGTCACGTTGTCTCCCAATGTGCTAACAAATCTTTCGTTATTGCTCAGCAAGAGTAGGAAGGCGACATAGATGACTTAAAGGAGTAAATCTACGAACCAAACCTCGATGACATTCAAGAAATTGAGGAAGAGTGTGATGATGGACCTGATACCCTAGGAAGCACCAGCACGACACTTATATTATTTGCATGCAATAATTCAGTCAACAAGCCCGTAAGCATGAGTCTATTTGAGGTAGTGAATGGTTACACGACTAGAAAATCTTTAGATCTCCTACCCATGTCATTGTTGGAATTTGTATCCTAAATGTCAATCGTCAGCATATTGATGATTGAATTTTGTAAATGAATTGACAAATTAATAAAGTGTTATTTGGCATTATTCATCATTTCATCTTCAAATGAACTCTTATATGATGAAGTCCTTAGGACTTATGTTATGATAAAGGAGGATTTATCTTTGAGTCCTTAAACTTGTTTGCGACGAAATGATATGTTGTTACTAGGACGACAACATTATCGAGATTAGGTCGTTGTGTGACATATACGTTGGTTGTCCTCTTAACCAAGGAGTGTGGAGACACTGGTATGCCACACAAGTGAAGTGTAGGAGTACATTTCACTGAACGTGACCAATTCCGGAACGCTCTACTGTCGAGAGATGTTTCGAGTGGATATGGGTATAAGTTTGGCCCTCTGACCTGAGACCGCAACCTGTGACTAGCAAGCAACTCACTGTACTTTGGTACCGGACTACCTGAATTTCTAATTCAGTGACGGAAGGTCACTGGGTGCAGTCAAGTACTTGCGTAGTCAGTTGTGAGTCAAGATGGAATTGACCCCTCCTGAAAATAGGAGATAATGTCTTGTGATTAATTTAGCAAAACCTTGGCCAGGGTAATCCCAGTAAGGAGTCACGGGATATCTAAAGTTAATCACATAATGGATGTACTAATTATAGGGTTGACAGTGAGCTCTAAGTCATCCTGGCATTAGGAGTCAAAGGGATTGAATTATACAGTAACCATAGTTCAGGATTCCAGAATATTTGCTTCGCATATATTCGACCTATCCGGACGTCGGGTACCATTGCTAGATGGTCACATCGATTAGTGTAGAAAATTGTTCCTATACCACCGGCTTAGGTTCGAACCTATGAGGTCACACGCATAGAAGATTCCTGATTGATCAAGAAAGCTGGTGAATGATTAAGAATCATTCAGGGGTAATTTGGTCAATTTGATTGGCAAATTATCTTATAAAATGATTAAAGTAATTATTGAAGGATTAATTAGTAATTAAATTACTAATAAACTCAATTTGATTGAGTAATTGTGCTAAGGATGAGCCAAATTGAATTGGATTCAAGTTTGGGCTCAATCAGGGTTTTGACCTGATTGGATTAGGTCAGAACCAAAAAGAACTTAACCTGATCAAATTAATTTTAAATTAATTTGTTCTTAATTGGGGATTGACCTAATTGAATTAGGTCCAACACAAAGTAATAATTCAATTTGATTGAGTTTGCATGAGCCAAAATTGAATTGGATTCAATTTGAGCTCAATCAGGGTCTGACCTGATTAGATTGGGTTCAACCAAATTGCTTTGTTTTAATTCGGGTTTGACCAAATTTGATTAGGTGCAACCCAAGGGGATTAGGCTCAGATGATGTGGCAATTATTGATGACATGGAATTGGATTTCATGAATTTTAAATAAACCAAAATTATTGCATGGCACATGGACCCATTGCTTGACACATGGCGACATTGTTTGTTATTTGAATTTAAATTCAAACATTAAGCAATGTGTTAAATGATTTTAATCACTCAAACCATCAGCCAAGGTTAGGGCTGGAAGTGGGCTCGGGCCGGCCCGAAGCCCATCGGGTCGGGCCGCCTGCGGGCCGGGCTATGGGCTCGACCCAATGAATTTCGGGCCGGGCTCGGGCTGCAAACTTAAGCCCAATTTTATTTCGGGCCGGGCTCGGGTTTCCCATTGGCCCGGCCTGGGCCCGGACCAAGCCCGAGCCCAATGCCAGCCCGAAATTGACCACGGTCCACAGCCCGAATTGGGGATTTTGTTATACCGAGTCCCATGCTCATCTTCCCCAACCCCTCAAAATCTCCTCTTTCCCCAGTCTATATCCGCTGTCTCTTCCCAGCCTTCCTCCCCTCTAAACCCTTCTCCTCCTCGTCCTCCTCTTCTTTCCCCACTCCAACCACAGCCCCAACTCCCACCCCCGAAGAAGACCTCGCCGGCCTCATCCTTCAACAGAAGACTCCCTCCACCGCCCTTCGCATCTTCCGATGGGCCGCCCGCATCCCCTCCTTCCCCGCCGCCTCCACCGCCCTCCTCCGCTCCTTCCTCTCCTCCGGTCGCCCCGTTGCCGCCCTCCGCCTCCTCTCCGCCCTCCCCTCCCCTCCTGACGACACCACTCTCATCTCCCTCATCCGCGCCCTCTCCCGCGCCGGCAACCCCCGCGGCGCCTTCCGCGTCCCCAACCTCCTCCGCCCCCACCGCTCCCCCTCCCTCCGCCTCTTCAACTCCGTCCTCGACGCCCTCGTCCAGCACGACATCGACCTCGCCCGCAACTTCTTCCGCTGAAAAATGGCAGCTTTCGGCGCCCGCGGCGACGAGCGCCCCTTCGGCATCTTGATGAAGGGCAGGTGGGGCGGCGGGTGTTGAAGGAGATGGATAGTAAAAGAGTTCTTCCCAATGTGCACACCTACAATTCCTTGATCTCTGGGTTCTGTGATTCGGGGAAGCTCGGCTTGGCTATGGAGCTCTTTGAAGAGATGAGGATGGATGGCATCAGTCCAAATTTTGAAACTTTTGATGCACTGATTCGAGGATTGTGCTTTGGAGGGAGGGTCGCAGATGGGTTGAAGGTTGTGAGCTTGATGGAAGAGGAGAGAGGACATGGAGACAACATTAGTCCTTATAATAGTGTTCTATACGGGCTTTACAAGGAAGGCAGCATGTAAGAAGCCTTTGAGTTTCTTAACAGGATGGCAAGCTCTTTTCCTAGAGCTGTTGACAGAAGCTTGAGGATATTGAGATTCTGCCAGGAGAATAAGGTTGGGGAGGCCAAGATGGCCCAAACGGGCTCGGGCCGGGCTCAGGACGGGCTCGGGCCTCATTCCTGTAAAATTGTTCGGGCCTCGGCCCGGCCCGAAGCCCGGAAAAAAATGTCGGGCCGGGCTTGGGTAGGGGTGTGGCCCGGCCCGGCCCGGCCCACTTCCAGCCCTAGCCAAGGTGGCGTATGAGTTTTTGAATGGATTAAATTCGAATTTCAAGAGGTGATTTCGAAATTATGAAGTGTTTTACCTTGCCGCATGGATTTCAAATTCCTTCCCTCTTGCACATGTGTTTAAAATTTGAATTTAAATCAGATTTGGTTGAGATCTGATTTGGGTTGCTCCTATTCCTTTGCATGTGCCAACTAAAAGAGGTTTTCTGAAAATAAATTTCGAATTTTGAATGAAAATTCGGAGGCCATTAAAAGGGGTCAAACATGGGCACCAAAAACACATCCATTGCAGCCTTCTTCCTCACGCGCCTCCTCCTCCTCTTCTTCTCCATTTTAGATAGGATTTTTAGGGTGAATATCTAGAAGATTCAAGATCAGATCTGAGTCCTCTACTTTCCTTACAAACCTCATCTCTATCTGCTTCAAGACGATTGATCAAGAGTTGATTGAATCTCGGCGGGCAGATTTCAGCTTTCAAGTGTTCTGCAGCTGCTAGCACTGTTGCGGAAGAAGATCCTTCAGGACTTCGCGTGTACTTCTCGTAGAGGCCATTCGTGTGCGTGGCTGCGAAGTCAAGAATCAGATTCACAACTTTCATCCATCATAAAAGGTATTAATCTAGCATTAATCATTTATTATGGTGTCAAGGTCTAGGTCCGATTCCCCGAGGTTTTACCCTCTTTTGGGGCTCCTCACGGAGATATCTCCAGAATCTATTCGATGGATATTCGGAGATTAATTGAAATAGAGTTCTTAAGTTTCAGATCTGATAGTTAATCATGCATAAAAGTTTTAGCATAATTGTTTAAACGATTCCGGCATAATCCTATGTGTTCTTAAGGTGCTGATTTCTAGATTTGATCTTGTAAGCATGCATGAATTAAATTGTTTGATTCGGTTTTTCCGCTGCGTTTTAAAACTTAAAAAAAAACTACGTATGGCTTGATCCCCCTTATGAAGGGGTACGTAGGCAACCCGATCAGGTTCAGCCATAGTTTTCAAAAAAAAAAAAAATTCAGCATGCTAAACACCGAAGAACCTAGGATTCACTTTCAGTGGTATCAGAGCCAGGTTTATGTTTAAACTTTTATGTTTTAATTCTTGCAATTAAATCTGAAATTATTAACATGTTTAGATTAGATCTAAAGTGCTTTTTATGATTGATTTAATTGCTGATTATGCATGATTAAGTAGATCTGAAATTTTGGATGCATATGATGCATGTTTGTGTTAGGATTAGTAACATGAATAAATCTGAAATCATAATATTGTTTAGATTAGATCTAAATAAAGTTTATGATTCATATGATCTCTGATTTTAATGAACAAATCAGATCTGAAAATAAAAGTGAAAAAAAACAAATACATAAGATGTATGTTGTTTGTATTAATTCATGTTGTTATGTATATGTGATGCATGAACATAAAACATAATGACTTAAACATGAATTAAATCTGATTACATGTGATTAATTACAAAAACTCAGATCTGAAAATGTGTTTTAAGAACTGAAAGATTGTAATTAATATGTAATTAAAAAGAAATATGCAATGATCAAAACTTTCATAAGTCTAAACTTAATTGAGAATTAAGTGTTATGAAATAGAATTGTAACTCAATTAATTGACATTGCATAATTCTTTGGGCATATGGGTTAGCTTGAATCAAGTTCTTAGGATTGGGTTAGACCTAAGGTTAGAATCAAACATGGTCTAATTAGAGTTAATTGATCAAATCTAATTAAGTAGTAACTAGATTAGGTCAAGGAAACTCTAGGTTAAATACAATAGTTGTAGATTGATCAATTCCATGTCTTTGATTAGACCAAGATAGAACTTGATTTAGGCTCAGAGGTGTAGCCCGAGTCATTTGAGTAATCAAATCGAAATTGATTAACCAGTCGGTGTCTAAGGTAAGTTTGGCAGTTTTGACCGGTGGTTTTTAATTGGGAGCTACTCGCACTGATTCGTCTTTGTCGAGTTAATGGCATATCCCTTCCACCGATCTCACTTACCTGGCCGACATGGTCAATCACATTTTGATTGGATCACTTAATGATTCGAGTTAGCCCATGCCTTAAGGAAAATCAGTATGACTGATTTAGGTGTCTCCTTAACCGGTTTGAGTTTAATCTGATTTGGTGAAGTCAGTGGGAGAAATTAGACTAACCGGATCTTCTCATCTATCCTAATTATGAAATTCTCTAAAATTATTAGGTTCTTAAAATGAAATGGTTATGGAGATAACTAGGTCATAGCCTCCCATTAAGTTGGGTGATAATGGGTCCAATGTTTTGATAATTATTGGAGGCGCCACACGCCTGGTACTTATCAAGCATTAGAATTGTCATTCAATATATGATGAGTTAAGTGTACCTTCAATAGGCTGTCAGGTGAGCCGAGCCACACTCGGGCTTGGTCGTCTATTAGTTGATTAGACTTAACCCTATCATTTAATGGTTGGACCTGACTAGGGTATTCGGTGGAGGCGCCACACGCCTGCCGAAAAACCTAGGGCAAAATCATCACTAGAAGTTGCTTGGTGAAGCAATTGGTTAAGAACCTACCAATAGGTGCATATGGGTTGGCCGAGCCACACTCGGGCCTATATGGGATCTATTGGGTTCTAGTGCCCACTAAAGAATTAGGAGTAATTTTTCGAATTAGAGGTAGAGGCTACCAATTTGTATAAAATAGTGGGAATATCTTTAGACTAAAGTCCAAGTCTACTGTGTTTAGTCAATTCATATACTAATAGCCAAATTTTCTTTTTATGCAGAAATGGCCACTAATTTATCACTTCGCTCATTGTTGGACAATGACAAGTTAACTGGTCCAAATTTCAATAATTGGCATAGGAAACTGAAAATAGTGCTAGAGCATGAGAGGATCCTTTATGTGATAACGGATCAAGCACCTGAGCAGCCCGCTGCTAATGCATCAAGATCGGCCAGAGACACTTATCAGAAGTGGCTCAATGACCGGATCACTGTTCGATGCATCATGTTGGCAGCAATGAGTGATGAGTTTAGTAGGCATTTTGAGAATACGCAGCCGGAAGATATCATTCAAGTGTTGAATGAATCATTCGGCGTTCCTGACGACGTTGAGAGGCACAAAACTAGTTGTGCCATCTTCAGCGCCCGAATGAAAGATGGGACCTCGGTAACTGATCATGTACTGTACATGATTGAGTTGATCGAGCGTCTAAGCTCTCTTGGCTTTCCCTTTCATGATCAATTGGGGAAGGATGCCATACTAAACTCATTGCCTAGATCATACCGTCCTTTTCTCACTCATTTTCGTATGACGAAACCTGTAGTGAATTATCACCAATTGTTGGGGTTACAACAGACGTTTGAGAATGATCACCAACTTCTTAAGAAGACGGTGAATTTAGTGGGAGGTTCATCCAAGGGTCGCTCCTTTAAGAAAAGAAAAAAGAAAAATAAAATCCAAAAGAAACAGGTGCACCATGCTCAACCTAGTCAGAAAAAGAATAAAAAGGCTGATCAGAGCAAGGCGGAGTGCTTCTTCTGCAAGAAGCAAGGACATTGGAAGAGGAACTGTCCTCTTTACATTGCATCCCTCGATCCGAACCGGCCTAAGAAAAGTGGGCAATCAGTTGCCAATCAAGGTACTTATATGATAACACCTTGCAATTTTTCTATTGGTGATAATTCGACCTGGGTATTGGATACCGGTAGTCCTTTTAATATTTGCAATTCGTTGCAGGGGCTACAAGTCAGTAAGAGGTTTGAAGAAGGAGAAAGGTTCCTGAATGTCGGAGATGGAAGACCAGTTCCAGTTCTAGCTTTAGGAATTCTTAAACTTGAATTCAGCTCTCATGTAAATGTCCTTAGTGATTGTCACTATTGTCCAAGTTTTCTATTGAATATCATTTCTGTAGGCCTTTTGGCCAAAAATGGTTATGAAATATCAATAAAAAAGGATTATTGCAATGTCATTTGGAATGGTGTTGTTGTAATGAATGGAATTCTGAGTAATGGCATTTACATTTTGTCACAGCCTGTTCATGTAATGTATAAATCCAATAAGCGCCATAGAATAGATAATGTCACGGATGTCTACCTTTGGCATCATAGGCTAGGTCATATTAACAAGAATAGGATGAACAGGTTAAGTAAAGAGGGAATCCTTGATGTTAATGATTGTGAATTATTGACAACCTGTGAATCATGTCTTCTTGGTAAAATGACCAAATCACCTTTTACCAGAAAAGGTGAACGAGCCAGTGATTTATTGACCCTTGTACATTCTGATGTATGTGGGCCAATGAGCACAGATGCTAGAGGTGGGTATTCATATTTTATTACGTTTACAGACGACCTTTCTAGGTATGGTTATGTCTATTTAATGAGACATAAATCTGAATCATTTGAAATGTTCAAATTATATCGTAATGAAGTAGAAAAATAAACTGGAAAGAGTATTAAAACTCTTCGATCAGATCGAGGAGGTGAATACCTCTCCATTTTGACATATCTAGGAGAAAATGGGATTCTCTCCCAATGGACTCCTCCTGGTACACCATAATATAATGGTGTGTCAGAAAGGAGAAATCGAACTCTGTTAGACATGGTTCGATCCATGATGGGGTTTGCTAATCTGCCCATATCCTTTTGGGGATATGCTCTTGAGTCAGCCTGCTATATTCTAAATAAGGTTCCAAGTAAGTCTGTAAATAAAACACCACATGAGATGTGGACTGGACGTAAGCCGATGCTCTCTCACCTTAGGATTTGGGGGTGTCCGGCGTACGTCAAACGTTTGAAGACAGACAAACTTGAACCCAAGTCTGACAAATGTTTCTTTGTTGGTTACCCTAAAGAAACTAAAGGATATTACTTCTACTTTGCTGAAGAACAAAAGTTGTTCATAAGCAATAGAGCAATTTTCTTAGAAAAGGAATTCCTTGGTGAAGGAACAAATAGCTCTAATGTTGAGCTTAGAGAAGTTCAACATGTAGAAGATCCGACACCATCTACTGAACCAGTTGAGTCGGATTTGATTAGATCAGATCCAGAACCCATATTAGATGCACCATTAAGGCGATCGGGTAGAGTACCACGTCAGCCGGACAGATACTACGGTTTCTTGGTCCGGAATGGGGATCCTATCGAACTTGATGAAAACGATGAGGATCCGATCACATATATGGATGCAATGCAGAGGTATGACTCTGATAAATGGCTTGGAGCCATGCAATCCGAAATGGAATCCATGAAGGTCAATGATGTTTGGACATTAGTTGACCCACCCGAAGGAATTAAATCCATAGGGTGTAAGTGGATATTCAAAAGGAAACGGGGCGCAGACGGAAAGGTAGAGACCTATAAAGCCCGTCTGGTTGCCAAGGGTTATCGTCAACGTTATGGTATTGACTATGACGAGACGTTTTCTCCTGTGGCAATGCTCAAGTCCATTCGGATTGTGCTTGCGATAGCAGCACATTTAGACTATGAAATCTGGCAAATGAATGTAAAGACCGCATTTCTAAATGGAGATTTAGAAGAGGAAGTGTATATGATACAACCTGAAGGTTTTACATCTGCAGATGAGTCTAAAGTGTGCAAGCTTCAAAAATCCATTTATGGATTAAAGCAAGCTTCACGGAGTTGGAATATACGTTTTGATAAGGTAATCAAAACATATGGCTTCATTAAGAATGAAGAGGAATCTTGCATTTATAAATGGGCAAATGGTTTAGTTATTATATTTCTTATTTTGTATGTGGATGACATTCTTTTAATCGGGAATGACATTCCTGCATTACAAGGAATAAAGGTTTGGCTATCATCTCAATTTACCATGAAGAATTTGGGAGAAGCATCTTACATCCTAGGGATGAAGATTTATAGAGATAGATCTAGAAGATTGCTTGGATTATCCCAATCCACATACATTGATACTATACTGAAGAGGTTCAGTATGATTAATTCCAAGAAAGGCTATCTTCCGATGGGCCATGGAATTAACCTCTCTAAAAGGGATTGTCCGACAACCCCTCAAGAAAGAGAGAGTATGGATAGAATTCCATATGCTTCGGCAGTGGGATCTATAATGTATGCCATGACATGTACTAGACCAGACGTGGCATACTCACTAGGAGTAGTGAGCAGATACCAGTCTGATCCAGGTAGCAACCACTGGAAGGTTGTAAAAACCATCCTTAAGTATTTGAGAAATACTAAAGATCAGTGGCTTGTCTATGGTGATTCTGACTTAAAACTTGAGGGATATACTGATTCAAGTTTTCAGTCAGATCAAGATGATAGCAAGAGCGTGTCAGGATATATCTTCACTCTTAAGGGTGGGGCCATCTGCTGGAAGAGTTCCAAGCAGCATACAGTGGCAGATTCTACATGTGAAGCAGAATATATCGCAGCATCTGATGCCGCCAAGGAAGCTGTATGGTTGCGGAAGTTCATCACCGAGCTTGGAGTGACACCCTCCATTGATGGTCCAGTGGCTGTATTTTGTGACAATACTGGGGCCATAGCTCAAGCAAGAGAACCCAAAGCACATCAGCGGACCAAGCATATTCTACGTCGCTACCACCTGGTTCGAGAGATCATCGATCGAGGTGATATTGATCTTCAGAAGATTGACACAAAAGAAAATCTGGCTGACCCATTTACCAAAGTCCTCAGCATCAAAGAGTTCGACGAACATAAGTCGAAGATGGGTATTAGATACTGTGCCGATTGGCATTAGGCTAAGTGGGAGTTGTTGGAATTTGTATCCTAAATGTCAATCGTCAGCATATTGATGATTGAATTTTGTAAATGAATTGACAAATTAATAAAGTGTTATTTGGCATTATTCATCATTTCATCTTCAAATGAACTCTTATATGATGAAGTCCTTAGGACTTATGTTATGATAAAGGAGGATTTATCTTTGAGTCCTTAAACTTGTTTGCGACGAAATGATATGTTGTTACTAGGACGACAATATTATCGAGATTAGGTCGTTGTGTGACATATACATTGGTTGTCCTCTTAACCAAGGAGTGTGGAGACACTGGTATGCCACACAAGTGAAGTGTAGGAGTACATTTCACTGAACGTGACCAATTCCGGAACGCTCTACTGTCGAGAGATGTTTCGAGTGGATATGGGTATAAGTTTGGCCCTCTGACCTGAGACCGCAACCTGTGACTAGCAAGCAACTCACTGTACTTTGGTACCGGACTACCTGAATTTCTAATTCAGTGACGGAAGGTCACTGGGTGCAGTCAAGTACTTGCGTAGTCAGTTGTGAGTCAAGATGGAATTGACCCCTCCTGAAAATAGGAGATAATGTCTTGTGATTAATTTAGCAAAACCTTGGCCAGGGTAATCCCAGTAAGGAGTCACGCTAAAGTTAATCACATAATGGATGTACTAATTATAGGGTTGACAGTGAGCTCTAAGTCATCCTGGCATTAGGAGTCAAAGGGATTGAATTATACAGTAACCATAGTTCAGGGTTCCAGAATATTTGCTTCGCATATATTCGACCTATCCGGACGTCGGGTACCATTGCTAGATGGTCACATCGATTAGTGTAGAAAATTGTTCCTATACTACCGGCTTAGGTTCGAACCTATGAGGTCACACGCATAGAAGATTCCTGATTGATCAAGAAAGCTGGTGAATGATTAAGAATCATTCAGGGGTAATTTGGTCAATTTGATTGGCAAATTATCTTATAAAATAATTAAAGTAATTATTGAAGGATTAATTAGTAATTAAATTACTAATAAACTCAATTTGATTGAGTAATTGTGCTAAGGATGAGCCAAATTGAATTGGATTCAAGTTTGGGCTCAATCAGGGTTTTGACCTGATTGGATTAGGTCAGAACCAAAAAGGACTTAAGCTGATCAAATTAATTTTAAATTAATTTGTTCTTAATTGGGGATTGACCTAATTGAATTAGGTCCAACACAAAGTAATAATTCAATTTGATTGAGTTTGCATGAGCCAAAATTGAATTGGATTCAATTTGAGCTCAATCAGGGTCTGACCTGATTAGATTGGGTTCAACCAAATTGCTTTGTTTTAATTCGGGTTTGACCAAATTTGATTAGGTGCAACCCAAGGAGATTAGGCTCAGATGATGTGGCAATTATTGGTGACATGGAATTGGATTTCATGAATTTTAAATAAACCAAAATTATTGCATGGCACATGGACCCATTGCTTGACACATGGCGACATTGTTTGTTATTTGAATTTAAATTCAAACATTAAGCAATATGTTAAATGATTTTAATCACTCAAACCATCAGCCAAGGTGGCGTATGAGTTTTTGAATGGATTAAATTCGAATTTCAAGAGGTGATTTCGAAATTATGAAGTGTTTTACCTTGCCGCATGGATTTCAAATTCCTTCCCTCTTGCACATGTGTTTAAAATTTGAATTTAAATTAGATTTGGTTGAGATCTGATTTGGGTTGTTCCTATTCCTTTGCATGTGCCAACTAAAAGAGGTTTTCTGAAAATAAATTTCGAATTTTGAATGAAAATTCGGAGGCCATTAAAAGGGGTCAAACATGGGCACCAAAAACTCATCCATTGCAGCCTTCTTCCTCACCCGCCTCCTCCTCCTCTTCTTCTCCATTTTAGATAGGGTTTTCAGGGTGAATATCTAGAAGATTCAAGATCAGATTTGAGTCCTCTACTTCCCTTACAAACCTCATCTCTATCTGCTTCAAGACGATTGATCAAGAGTTGATTGAATCCCGGCGGGCAGATTTCAGCTTTCAAGTGTTCTGCAGCTGCTAGCACTGTTGCGGAAGAAGATCCTTCAGGACTTCGCGTGTACTTCTCGTAGAGGCCATTCGTGTGCGTGGCTGCGAAGTCAAGAATCAGATTCACAACTTTCATCCATCATAAAAGGTATTAATCTAGCATTAATCATTTATTATGGTGTCAAGGTCTAGGTCCGATTCCCCGAGGTTTTACCCTCTTTTGGGGCTCCTCACGGAGATATATCCAGAATCTATTCGATGGATATTCGGAGATTAATTGGAATAGAGTTCTTAAGTTTCAGATCTGATAGTTAATCATGCATAAAAGTTTTAGCATAATTGTTTAAACGATTCCGGCATAATCCTATGTGTTCTTAAGGTGCTGATTTCTAGATTTGATCTTGTAAGCATGCATGAATTAAATTGTTTGATTCGGTTTTTCCGCTGCGTTTTAAAACTTAAAAAAAACTACGTATGGCTTGATCCCCCTTATGAAGGGGTACGTAGGCAACCCGATCAGGTTCAGCCATGGTTTTCAAAAAAAAAAAAAAATTCAGCATGCTAAACACCGAAGAACCTAGGATTCACTTTCAGTCATATATTAGGATTTTCAAGTCTGCATATGCACTAACACATCACATCCATGCACGTACTGCTTAATCTATGGTGAAAGCTGGTTTTCACAAGCATACTAAAGAATTTCAAACTTGGGGTTACGTAATGATATGTCTTAAGAAATTGCAGTCTCTTAGTATTGGACTATTCAGGGTGTTGCACGAGGATGGCACTGACGCCTATGCTTGATCTCCCATTTGATTTTGGTCATAGCCTTACTTTTAATATTAAGGATTTGGTTGCAATCTCGGATAACTTTTTTGCTGAACCCCCTCCTGCGCCAATTGTTTTTATCCTAATACTGATTCCATGCCATCTTCATCTCCTTTTCTCCTTCATCGAGCACAAAAGGAGTATATTGATTCTATTTTAGCCGAGCAAATAGTTTTTACCAGTGATGGAGGCATCCAGCATTTTCTGGTTCCTTGGCGAGGACGACCAAAGTCCGGTTACACTTAGATCCAGCGTGAGGAGCTACCGTCGATTGACCCGGACTTATTGGAGTACTACCGAGGCTACACCAAGCCGCTTTCATTGAGGTCGACTTCTTTCCATCCGGGGAGAGTTGGTGCAGATACCAGTGCCAAGTCAGCTATCACTCAAGTTTACAATCGCCACAGGGTCCAATCAGTTCAAGTCTTATAATATTATTTTGCGTTGATTTTCTATTATCTTGTTTTATTTTATGAGCTTATTTGCATATTGTTATTTTAGGGCTTTTTGGAATTATTTTCTTTGTAGGAGTCTATTTGTTATTTTGTGATCCTATATATATGGGTCCATGTTCATGTTTAGGGTTTAATGAATGATAAATGAAAATTAGTCTCTTTTCTTTCTGAAGCTCTGGTGTGAAGCTATGGCCAGAGCCTACTGAGAAGTTTGGTTCTTCTTCCCCCTCCTCTTCTTCTCTCTTCCCTCTTCTTCCTGCAGTTGTCCTGCATCACTTGAGCTGCTCGGTTAGCTCGACAATGCTAAATAGAATACATTACAGGACACATGTTGGGTAAACAAAGATTTTTTTCATTAAAATATATGATATATTATAAATTTTAGAATCTTCCACAACGAGGTTTTTGAAAAATTGCACTTGATGTCGATTTGCAGGCAACATTAGCAACCGATCGGTACTTGTTTTTTTTTCAATATTCTGTTAAGACCATTTATCGAACCAAGAATTGTACCTATGCACAAAATAAGCTTATATTCGTTCTAACAATCTTTAAGTTGATTCCCAGGCTCACAATTATTTCAAGTCATGTTTGGAAGGATTTGGGCTCAGTGGCTCAATAATACCCCTAATTAAGGTTGCAAATGGGTTGGGTCATGAGTGACCCCAACTCAGCTCGATTTCTTGTTCGGATCCTAATTTTGGACTCAGACCCAACCCATTAGAAGATCGGGTCCGGGTCTATGCTTCTTTTTATATACTGAATATCTAATTTTTCACACAAGAAGCAAAGCACATGTAGCTTGATGTATAATTTACAAAAATCTGGTTTTATTTCCTAGAGATTAAGATATCAAAACAAATAAATGATATTCGAGTGATTCAAAGTCTTGCAAGAATGTTGATCATAGCTTGGCATGGAGAGTAAATGGCCTCCAATGGGACGGCCTTGGGCAAGGTCAATTCAGAGCTTTCACCCATGCCCGCCTCTTCTTTGCCAACTCTCTTCCACTCAAAGCATTGGATCCATGTCCCAAGTGCTAGCCCACTGTCTCTTATTGCAAGCCCTTCTCCTAGGCATCCACTACAGGAAAAAGGACTTTACCCGACGCTTTCGTGGAGCTTTGGCGACGCTAATTAGCGTCGGCGAAAATACCCCCGACGCAACGCCAAGCGTTGGCAAAGCGTCGGATATACCAGAGTGGCAAAAGTTTTTGCCGACGCTTTACTCAAGCGTCGACAAAAACATGGCTTTACCGACGCTTATATAGCGTCGGCAAAAATATGGCTTTACCGCAAAATGATGTTTTCCCCGACGCTTTTTTGCGTCGGCAATTCCTGATTTACCGACGCTTTAAAGCGTCGTCGGAATTAACTTATAAGCGTCGGGGCTTTTAAGTTTTCTAACGACGCTTATAAGCGTCGTTGTTTCTTAAACTTATAACGACGCTTTAAAGCGTTGTTGTTTGTTTCGCTTTTCCAACGCTAACCCAAAGCGTCGGGAAAGGTTGGCGCTGAGCCAAACTTTACCGACGCTTTCCCCTAGCGTCGGGAAAAGTTAGTCGGCAAAACCAACATTTCTTGTAGTGATCTCCTCCTCCCACGTCTTGGCGTCTCCATGGATGTAGTACGAGTTCACCAGCAATGTTGTTCCTTAAGGAATACCGTAACCTCCAGCACATTCGCTAGATGAATTATGGGGCAAAAGAGGGGGGTGGGGTTCTAGTTTGGGCCAGAGCTCTAAGCCAGGCCTTAAGCACCCAGTTTCAGAATTCTAACTGACTTGTTTGGTTTGTACCCCTACGGCCCGCAGGCTCAAACAATTTTCTAAATTCGGGTTGGGTCGGGTCGGGGCAGGTTGTAGGATTGAAAACCTAAAAATATCAAAATTTTCAATAGGTTGGGTTGGGTCTGAATTTAGTAAATCCAGACCTGATCCAAAAAATAGAACGGGTCCAATTTTAGAACCCGGCCCGACCCTAGGGATCCTCCAAAATGGAAGGAGTCAGATCTAAACAGGTCGGGTTGGATCCGGTCATGAGTCAACCCGACCCATTTGCAACCTTACTCATAATCGGTGTTATATATTATAGTATATGTTAGTCGCTATATAATTAATCATTGGATGAAATCTACCTATTTATCTTTGGTTTGATTAGAAACAGTCAACCACTAAATCAAGTTTGAATCCATCTTAATGTTGTCTGACTTTACTTGAGCTAGTTACAGCTTAATTAAGGTTATTAAGCCTCATCTGAGATTTCTTACAAGCACAAGCATATCAGGTAATTCAATCTTACAATACTTTATTATCTTATGGAAATAGATTTTTAGTTCATTTGATTTGCAACTTGGCTCGCCGAATAACAAACTAGCTAAGCTCAATCTTATTTTCAAGCTTGGTCAATCTTAACAAAATTACAATGTCATTGTTTTTTTCTTTTCTTTTGTTAAGCCCCTTACAATGTCATTCTTGGTTAATAAGAATTTTTTTTCTAGCCACTTTTAGGGGTGATGATAGGGTTGTGATATTGCCAAACCTAATTTTCATGCTTCAAGTAATTGAAGTGTTCCTAAATTAAGCCCAAACACCTCAGCTCCTTCCATCTGTAACATACCAAGAAATGGCACTTACCGTAGCCACTTCAATTATAAATAAGTAAACCCTTCCCTGAGAGAGGGATGTGCCACCTCAAATTGAGTGTGCATTTATTAAATTTTATATAAAAAAATTCTAATAAAGATGGGAGGTGATGATCATTCATACTCTCTCATATTTAGAGATTAACGGGGCATTCAAAAGTATAGTGGAGGGCATGATTGTAAATCCAAAGAAAAACAGTACTCATTTCAGAAAAGAAAAAGAGAATTTCACAAAAAAAAAAAGAGGAGTCATGTGGAAACCATTTGCAAATTTTGCCTTCTCAAGCCGGTAGTATGCTTATCAAATTCTGTAAGAAATTTAAAAAATATTTTAGTAAAGTTGGGAGATCATGACCATTCATAATATCTAAAGATTATATAATTTATTGATTATATAATAAGCTATTTTTTTCACACAAGACATGATATTTAAATATAACCAACTGTGTTCATAATTATTGGCAAGATAAGCTAAACTTCAACAAGGGAAGGGAAGAACATTTAAAACGCTAGCCGACTAAAGACACTTAATTTCGATGAATTATCTTCAAAAGCTTATTAAAATTCTCGCTGGAGCTCCCACCGGGCCGAACCGCCTGCACCGCCATGGCCTTGAGCTCGGCCGCCCTCTCCCTCATCCTCTTGCCTTCTTCCCCCCTCAACACCACCTCCAGAGCCCTCACCGTCCCCTCCTTTGTGACCACCCCTCCTTCGAAGACCTCCCCGATTCCCCAAACGTGCGACACGGCCCTCGCGTTCAACGTCTGGTCCCCGAAGAAGGGGCGGCACACCATCGGCACGCCGGCGGTGATCCCCTCCAGCACCGAGTTCCACCCGCAGTGCGTCACGAACGCCCCGGCGGCCACGTGTCCCAGAATCCCCCGCTGGGGAGCCCAGTTCACCACCAATCCCCTCTCCCGGGTCCGTAGCAAGAACCCCGGCGGCAGCAGCTCCCTCGCCGCCTCCTTCAGCGACCAAATAAACGGCGCCCCGCTCGCCTTCAGCCCCTCCGCCAGCCAGGCGATCTCGGCCGGCGGCGGCGTCGTGACGGTGCCGAAACCGACGTAGACGACGGTGGCGGGGCCGTGGCGGTCGAGCCAGGGGAGGCAAAGGTGGGGGTCGGGCTCGGCGAGGGGAGGGGCGAGGAGGTGGATGGGGCCGAGGGGAAGGGGGTTGGGGAGAGCGGCGGCGAGGCCGGCATCGACGGACGGGTCGAGGCCGTGGAAGTTGTTGAGGACGACGGCGGCGGCGGCGCGAGGGATTTGCTGAGCCATGAGGTGGAGAAGGAGGGAAATGCTGGAGTTGAGAGGGCCGAAGATGATGCCTTCGGGGAGGTCGCGGACTCGGTGGGCGGAGAGGCCGGGGATGAAGTCGAGAATCTCGTCCGCCCGGCCCGGGTTCGCTACGTGGATGCAAGAAACATAAAGATGAGTCCAGAAATATGGAAATAGACGGCCCAACAGTGATTCAATTGGATCCATAACTAATGATGGTCCAGAGTCAGTGTATTTAGTTTGTTCATTAGTAAGTTACATCCCGTTTCCATGGATAGTAGTTTACGACTCTTTGCCCATTGCTGCATCCAGAGAGGATAAATACATGCATAATCTCCATATTATAACAGAATAATTAGAAATGGATCCTTACATACTCTCTCCATTTAAGCCTTTACGTTCTCACCAGATCAAGGATCCAAATCCCACAAATTCCACTACAAATACTATGATTGGCTTGTGGTCAACTTAATTGGGTCCATGCTGCAGTGTCCATCTAGTCCATATGGGTCATAGGTCGGTTCTGCTCGGATACCATTTTTAATGGCCCAGAATCTCATCTAAAAAGATTGATAGTTTCTTAAATTTGTATAAGTACTTAAGATCTTTGCAGTGAAGGACTAAACATATGCATGCATGCGCTTTCACAATATCTTAATATTATGCCAAGTGTTACCTTTATCTAAGTTCTAATGATCTTTAAATCAATCAAACCAGCTGTATAAATTGTAAAGGAGATATCAAGCAAGGTAGGGAGAAAAACATGCCGCTAGTTCCCTAAGACCCTTGAGGAAGAAAGAGACGTTTGAGGTCGGGAAGATGGACAAATATCTAAAACTCCCACCTGCAGCTTTCACCTAAAAGGGCTTTATGTACTTTTCGTTTTGCCCAAAAGTAGCACAGCCAGAACCACCATGTCTTGCAAAAGTCTTTGATTATTCCATTTGTGATATCAGCCCGACCAAGATTCCAACCTGGTCGAACTATTGGAGTGCTCGGAAGGTCAACTACTCAAATTAGGGAAGTCAGCTGAAGATCGTGATGTATCTCCGAGGTGGCGATGTTGTGACTGTGGTGCTCAGATGATAATAACTTTGATATTGGTAACTCATGAGATGTGTTGAACAGTACAGACTATGCTCGGACCTTCGCTCCGATGTTGGATCCGACATGAAATAGCAAAAGTAGAGAAGTCCTCTAGCTAGAGAGTATCTAGCGGGCTACCTTCCGATGTCTAAGTCAAACGGACTCTTAGAAAACAGTGGAGGTGTTGTGAAAATGCCAGAATGGCAGCATAAAAAAGTAAATGGGCTCGAAAGCACTTATCTGGAGGATCCTCTAAGAATGGTTAATATAGGTGATGGTCAGTGCTTGTCGTCAAAAAATTCGTGCGTGCAAATCAGCCGTTTTTGGTAACCGATCGCACGTCTCAAAGATCGCATGGGGGCTTTCGCCTGCACATCTTGCTTACTCATCATGCAATATGAAAATTGTTCACGATTTTAGCCGAACTGTCCCAATTGAGTGGATAGTTTGAAATTTGAAGAACTATCCACTTTTGGGATCGACCATATGACGAGTTTAACTAGTTAGTCCGAGGCTTCATGGCAAGCTCTCACTGGTCGGTCTACCACGTCAGCTATGGTCAATTTTGAGGTATATCACTTGTCCCCCCACTTCTAAGGCTGAGTTAATTTGTTAGCTTGGGCGGTGGAAGTAGTTTACGGGAAAAGCCAATCAGCCGAGGTGAGTCATGAAGCTGAGCCATCACGACCATCTTTTTGGTTTTGTTGTAAAGATCTTTTATATATGAGGGATCCTGTAGAGGTCGAACTCTTCCAAAAATACTTTTTTCAGCATTTGGATTCGAGACGACCTCGGTTTGAGCTCTACCCAAAGGCACGAAAGCTCAGTCAGGAGAGCTTCTTGTGGGTATGCTAGAAAGAACGGAATTTTAGAATTTTTCTTAACAAAATCTGTTACGGTCGTAGCCTCAGAAGAACTTTACATCTACAATGACCGGTCGACATTATATGACAAGATGTTCTTTCAAAATTCAGAAGAATTTAGGCGAAGGTTAGAAATATCATGAAAGCTGACATACAAGATGTCCAGTTCTTTCTTCTCATTTTTTTTATCTTGTTCTATATACCAGCTGGAATCTTACTTCTTCCAATCTTCCATCCTCTCCCGTCATTGTTTTCATATCTTCAATAAAAGCCGGCTGTCTACCCTGCCTCTCTTTTATTAAAAAAAAATTATATAAATATCCAAGATCTTTAGGACGGATAAATAATATGGGACTAAATCTAAGTTCTAATGATTTTTAAAATCAATCAAACCACCTGCGTAAAATGTAAAAGGAGATGAGACCAAACAAGGTAGGGAGAAAAACATGCTGTTAGCTCCCTAAGAGAGGGACGTTTGTGGTCGAGAAAATGGACAAATATCTAAAACTCCCACCTACTCCTTTTTACCTAAAGGAGTTTTATGTACTTTTATTTTGCCCTAAAGAAGCACAGCCAGAACCACCATGTCCTGTAAAAGTTTCGATGATTGTATTCAAGCGGGATGTGCGAACCATAAAGTCGCAGCCACGGGGAAAGCATGATGCCGACTCCCTAGCACACTACCAGTTCGTCAAAATAACGCAGACACGGACAAGTAAGACTGAGGCTTTAAAACAAGGTAGTCGTAACTACTCTTCTTTCCAGGTAGGTGGTGGCACGACTAATGAAGCCCTGTCGCTACGCATAACAACCTCCAACCTTCCCGTAAGGCTGACGATCCCACGAAAAAAGGAAAAAAAAAGTCACAGAATGGGAGAAATCGGACGTACCTTCTTCGCCGACACCAATCATACGGCGGAGCAAGTCGGTGTGGAGGTGGGCCAACAGCCCTCCGGACCCGCCCGTCCACAGCGGGACCCACGGCACCCCCATCTCCTCCGCCGCTTTCCCAGCCATCCACAGGAACGCGTCGCTCACCACGCAGCTCACCGCCGCCCCGCCCGCCTCCGCCGACGCCGCCTCTATCCCCTTCCGGACGATCGCCGGTGCCGCCGACAGGAACATTCCGATCTGCTCCTCGATGCCCGCCGCGGACGATCCCTCCGGAATCCCGTCGGATAGAGGGACGAACCGGAGGTTCCCGGCCAGGACAGCGCCGCCGCCTCGGAGGGAGGCGAGGGATCGGGCTGTGCTGAGGAAGGAGAAGGTGGTGGCGGGAGCAGCGGCGGCAAGGGCGCGGGCGAGAGCGAGGAGAGGGCCGGCGTGGGTGCCGAAGGGAAAGGCGACGAGCGCCACGTGCGGCGGGTGCTCGGCGGAAGAGTTCATGTCGAACACCTTATCATGCGAACGGAGATTGGAATCAGGAGAGGAAGAAGGGAAGTACATATATTATGCGAGTGCCGGTCACGTGTTTCATATATACATATATATAGCAAAGATCCGTAAAAGAGGGGTAGGTTGGAGTAAAATACGTTGAGCATGGAGTTGGATTTAGTTAGCTTATTTTTTGGTACCAGTTAAAAAATTTTATAATGAAACAAAGATTATAGTAAATTTATTTAGTTGGATTATTTTTTTTATTGACTATTGATTCAAATTTGTGGGATTATTGACCCAAATGAAGGGTTTGGGGCATGACAGTAGCAGTATCAAGATTTAAGATTATAGGAATTCTGGCATACGCAGCATCAAAATTTAGGATCATTAGGGATTATGCCAGAAGTGATTTATAGAGTTTGGCTTTTGATAGACAATTTGTGACTCCTTTTATAATTTGTGGGGCCTGATAAATTTTGAGATCTTATTGTTTCGGAAATAAATTAGTGAATTAAAATATTTTTGGTGGATTTTTATTAGAGTTGTGCAGCAAAACTGTGGTGGGATAAGTTATTTTTAATCTGGTCAAAAATATTAACTCCAATTTGGAAGGTGTTATGATAGAGGTCTTGATTTGGTTTTTCCAAGGCTACTTGGGGGTTCAAGAACAAGAAAAGTGAGAAGTATTCTCAAAGTATAAAAGGGTCAAATAAATTTCGAGGGCGAAACTCTTTTAAAGAGGGGAGAATATAAGGGTCTGCTCCAGGCCCGAGAATTTGAACAGGCCCCAAAAAGAGTGGCGCCAATTTTAGCCTGCTCCACAACTATTCTTGGGTATTTATAAATATATGCCTATCGCAGCATATAATTTGTAATTTTGCCGGTTGTACTGGCCTAGCTCATGAATCCAATAGGATTCTCGGCCCAATTATTCAAACAGGTATAAGGTTGGTTTAAGGATTTTATTTTCCTCCTCTCTTTGTTTAGTTGGTGCAAAAATATCTGCTGCAAAATAGAAGAAAATGTTTGTACATTTTAACATGTGGTTCTTCCGTGAACTTGCGTGTAAGAACAAGAGCCTATTGACCGGCCTTTTAATTTATGGTCCTTTTCCTATTCACCACAACCGCAAATTGTGTAATGTTGAGAAAGACTGAAAGTAATGATGAAATCGAATCGGATATGGATTGGATGCTAGCATATTCACATCTATATTTATTTTATTTATCAAATATAAATACGAATACAGATACATATACGCATATTAGTCGGTATAAAAATTTGTATCCATATTTATTTTTTAAACGAATATGGATATAAATTAGATATCGAAAGTATGGATATAAATACGAATATAAATCGGATAATTAAACTTTATTACTACAAAATCAAACTCAATAAGTGATAAATCAAGTTAATAGCATATTATTGTGGTTATTTATTTTTTTTAAAAAAATCATGAGTATCATATAAAATTAAATAAGATTATAAATAGAATCGGATATTCGGATATGGATGAAATAGTTATCTTCCATATCTATATTTATTTTTTTTTATGAATATAAATACAGATACAAATGTTAATCGAATACATGCAATCAGAGATCATCGTCGACGTATTCGGTTAGCAGTCCTGCGATACCAACTTGTGGTTCTCCCTCAATACTTACCGGATGTCGTATAATGATCTAGTTCTTGTGCTTGAGCCTAAGGCCTCCTGAAACGACTGTATCATCAAAGCCTGATCTATAAGGATCCGTATGGGCATGTATTTAGTCCCACATTAATTATTCGTTGGATAGATTTTGCGTACTCATATAGGATCAAGAAACCCAAATAATATCTTCCAATTAGCTTTTTTTGAATGAGATTCTGGGTTGTTATAAATTGTATCAGAACGGACTTGGCCATAACCTATGTGGACGAGGGGACATTGCAGCACAGATTTATTAGGATCGATCATGGGCCGATCGTGGTGCTTGTGATTAGATTTGAATGGATTTGAATTCTTAGCCTATCAAAGACGTCAGGGCTTAAATAGGAGTATGTAAAGACCCGTGCAGGCATGTATTTAGTCCCACATCGATTATTCGCTGGATAAATTTTGGATATATATACAGGATCAAGAAATACCTTCCGACTAGCCTTTTTGAATGAGATGTTGGGTTGTTACATTATCTATGTTCCCCCATCTTTCTCCTACGCTCTATGCTCTCTATTATTGAGGACTCTTGGCCCTACCCCAATTGTACAATGATTGTCGGAATGTTGCCAAGTGCCACCACTTCCTCATTTCATCACAGTCGAGAGCTTGTCCGATCCTATCCTCCACCCCCTAGCCATTGGCGGATCATTTTATAAACTCAACCCAATTTGAATAACTTACCCCAAGGATAATTTATACTCTCGGTTAAGTTATCCCAACCTCGATTAACTTATTAGAAATTTTAAATAATGGAAAGGGTAAAAGTATCCTTTTAGATGACATTTTAACAATGTTTGGCATCAAGTGGGCCTTGGAATTTTATTGAATCACTTAACAAACTTCTGGAACCACGTTGAAAATTTTTAGAATTAGGAGGTAATAAGTGAAAATGGCCCTAAGTTGAGAGAATATTTTGGTATTTTTTTTCTTATCTTCTTGTATTAATAACCACTCACTTTGCCGCATTGGGTGATACAAGCAAACTGGATAATAGATTGCGACTTATCACATGTGCGCTCTACCTCGGGATAGCATTATCTCTCTTGCGACAAAGATGAGCACGGGTCATATACATGCATCTAGCTCTCAATTGTAAGTCAACTAGAAGTTCGGGTTCAATCACTTATTAACCTTATGTTGTGCAGCAACAGGTAATTAGACAAGATGAGAAATATGATTTTTTTTTTTTTTTTGGGTACATCGGCGGCTCACACTCTACGAGTGTGAATACGGCCAACAAAATTTGAAAACAACAAAGTAGAAAAGGAACTCGGCACTGTGCCATGCTCTCTCCTAGCAAAACCTTCAGAATGGTGCGCCGCATAGGAAGCAACCCAATCAGCAGCACCATTCGCCTCCCTGAAGACATGTATGGCCTAATGGGCACTACACGCTTGCAGTAGTCTGCGAATATCAAGTAGTAGTGGTCTGCCCTTGCCTACACGACCCCGACCCTGAATCCAATCAATGACTGTCGTCGAGTCGCCTCTAGAATAAGCCAGTCTGCCCTTAAACTCCGTCGGGCATAGGAGATGCCCTCCCAGGCGGCTCTGAGCTCTGCACATACCACCGAGGAATCGAAGATCCGAAGACCTCCTGCCGCCACTAGCCTGGAGTTATGGTCTCTGATGACAAAACCTGCGCCTCCGCAGCGTCTGTCCTCGACAACACTGCCACCAAAGTTCACCTTCAGAAAGTCAGGAGGTGGAGGCACCTAGGATACGGAGACATATTTCGACGCTACAAGAGTAGAAAGAGGGCCCAAATATCCCTAGCCAACTTAGTAGGTGAAGACTCAGCAGTGCTAATGAACTCTTCCGCATGCAATAATGCTCTGGCCTCCACCGTCCTCGGAGGCGAGAAATATGAATCTTAGCCCTAACCAATTACCTGTAGTATTGTGATGTATGGACACCTACTGATGGGACATACATACATCATAGATATACACATATAAGTATACACGCACAAACTCTCTTTTGGCCTTGTCCTGTCATCTAATGCATGATACATGGATGCCGGATGATCTGGAACCGGACTTTAATTGCTCGATATATCTCAGAACAATCAAATATATCCATACTCGTGGTAGCAACTTAAATCAGCACAAATTAATTTCTCAAAGGAACACACAACCACACACAAATGACATTAATTGAATTAAGGCTCCTTGAATTGCGCTGCTCATGGCCATACCTCTGATGAGTTTAGTGATTTGGAACAACAAAACGGACGACTAACAGATCAGTCACTTGATTAGAAGAAACAATCTGTTTGAAGTTTGTCTAGTAAATATAACTGCAACCTCCGAGAGTCCAACTAATAAAATTACTTAATTAATTATGTTCCCCAGCCGTACTCCAGATCCTCGAAGCTTTAACAGCAACTAAAAAGTATCACATTCTTTCCAATATAAAGGTGCTTCTTCCTAGTTGGACCTCCCAAAGCTAGAGTGGGAATCTAATGGAACATGGGTGCCACCACAAACTACCAAAACCCACTCCATATATGAGCGTCACTTGACCACCCAATCAATAACCCACCAAACCAGCAAAGAAGCAATCTTCCTCTAAACCTTGAAGCCATGCTTCCATTCCTCACCTCCCTTCTCCTCCTCCTCCTCCTCCTCCTCAGCCACCAAGCCATCGCCGGCGGCGACGGAGGCCCCAGCCTGGCGAGACAGTTCCTGGGCCCGCACAACACGGCCCGGTCGGCGCTCCGGCTCAGGCCGCTGATCTGGGACCCCCGGCTGGCCCGTTACGCGGAGCGGTACGCGAACCGGCGCCGCGGGGACTGCGCCCTGGTCCACTCGGCCGGTCCATACGGGGAGAACATCTTCTGGGGAAGCGGTTCGGGCTGGACGCCGGCCCAGGCGGTGGCGGCCTGGGTCTCGGAGCGGCAGTGGTACCGCTACGGCTCCAACTCGTGCGCCGGCGGCTGGGAGAAGTGCGGCCACTACACCCAGATCGTGTGGCGCACCACCCGGCGGCTCGGGTGCGCCCGGGTCAACTGCGCCGGCGGCCGAGGGGTCTTCATTGTTTGTGACTACCACCCCCCGGGTAACTTCGTAGGCGAGAGACCCTATTGATCATTGATTGATTGATTAATTATTGTGTTATAATTTTCATATACATAAACGCGTAATGTAAAATAAATTATATGGTTTGATTTTTTTTAAAGCTTTAACATGGGCTTGATTGATGAATTATGTACCAAAAAAAAAAAAAAGGCATGCAGTTAGATTTAAGGGTGGGGCTTCGCCAGATAAGCCCTTGTCACAAAGCGGGTGAATGTGGCAGGGTAGTAAGTGTAGCGATCACATGTTAGGTGGTATACTGTTTTCTTTTAGTAATGGAGGCACAGCATTTTAATAGAGGAATTTAGGAGGTCAGGGAATCCAAGGAAGAGTGGCTTGGATGGCAGTGACGAATAAAAATGGTTTGTTCCTTTGACTTTACAGTTGGTGGTTGGTTTTATAGTTGGGGAGGCAAGAGCATGTGCCTGAGCTCGTCTCATGAACTTTTACCTACGGAAAGAGATCGCTTGTTCTCATTTTCTCTACGTTTACAATTGAGTCTTTAGCTATTGCGTTTAGTCCTGCTGCGGGCTCGTTAGGGGAAAAATGTCCTTATTTTGGCCTATTCAAATCGTTGACCCCGGAGGATCTAATTAATAGAAAAATGTCTATTCCATGGAATGTCAGTATCCCAATCCTTGCCTTATACGTAGTCGTACATGCCTCATCCTGTCCAGTCTCCTAGTTCTTGAAACTGCCCCATGTCTAAGGAAGTTTTGGAGGTTAATTATCCTCGTTGCTGCAAGAGTTTGGGTTGCATTAATAGATCTTGGCCGCTAGGTTGGGTTGCATTACTATATATTGGACTGGGATTGTCTCCATCGGACTAAATCAAGTAGAATTAGAGAGAATTGTTGGGTTCCAGTCCCTACTATTATAATTGGTTGTAGTCTTTTTTTTTTTTTCCTAAAAAATCTGTTTTTAGAAGGGGTTCTCTCTTAAAAGAAAATATTGCAGGGAGGAAGTTCTCTCCATGCCTTTTGCATGGAGTTCAGATCCTCTGCGGTGTGACTAATTATATACTGAAAAATTTTGTACCATCATGTATAGCCGCTACGTCATCCATTTCTGAGATAAATAGCTCTCTTTTATTCTAGGAATATGTTTGGATGCTTTTCAACGGATGAAGGAGAGCCACCTGTTTCTGAGATGGCTGATATGGTGGCTGTTGATGACAGTTCTGCACTCTACAGTACAGAAGTTGCAACACAGAGGACCCCATTTGTTTTGTAAATTCATCTGTCACCACTTTCCAGCTAAGACCACTGCAAGTCTTGTATTAGATCGATCAATTAGAATACAAATTCAACTTAAAGCTGTAGCATGCTAGATTACTGTAATGCTGGTGTTGACTGCAAGCGAAGCGTTTTGCACCAAAACATTATTATCACAACTGCTGTCGACACCGTATCACATTAACAGACGTGATTGACCACATGACTGATTTCAAAATTTACACATTTAAGGTCATATCCTCGTAGACTAATATATTCCACAGTAAACCTAATTTACTACTCTAGACCCAACACCATATATGCCACAATATTTTGTGCCTGCAACCAGACTAATGGCTACAAATATTTCCCAGACAGAACCTAAATATACACTAAAACAGAAGACCAACAAGCCTAGATACTCCAATGACGACATCAGTCAACCGATCCAGAGCCATTGATCGGATCCAATAACACTAATAGGGTCTCTCGCCAACATAATTCCCGGGCGGATCGTAGTTGCAAGTCATGAACGTGTCCCCGTGGTCGCACACGGCCCGGGCGCACCCCATCCGGCGCGTGTTCTTCCAAACGATCTGGGTGTAGTGGCCGCAGACCCGGCCGGGCGCGCACGCGTTGGCCGCGTCCGAGTAGTCCTTCTCCTCCTCCGCCCAAGCCCGCACCGCGTCCGCCGGCCGCCACTCCGACCCCGAGCCCCAGAACACGTTCTCCCCCAACGTGAAACCCCCTTCAGGGAACGAGTGCAACACCCGGCAGTCCGCCTTCCTCTGCTCCGCCCACCACCGGGCGTAGGCCTCCAGCTTTGAATCCCAGAATAATGGCATCTCCCAGTGGGCTGCCCGGACCAAGTTGTGAGCAAAGAGGAACTCTATAGACTCGCCCAAGCATTTCCAGCAGAGGGCTTTTTGAGATGTTGTATATGGTCGCATTGTCGACCTTGGCTAAGGGCGGTGGGTTTGAGACCAATGATTGGATTGGGGTGGAGAGAAAGAGGAGTAAAGGAAGGAGGAGGAGGGTGTAAGGTTGCATGGTTGGTTCTTGGTAGTGGTGTGGCTGGAATTGGGAGTTTGGTGAGGGGGGAGAATAAATAGTGGGTGGTCTCGTGAGTTTTCGGGTGGGGCGAAGGCAGCCCGTGAGTGCTCGCTTCGTTTGTTTGGCTAGGTAACTGGGGGGTGGTTCTATATACACCCCCCCTATTGCTCAGGACACCCCCCAAAAATTAAAAAAAAATTAAATACTCTCTACACCCCCCCATTTGCTAAGGACACCCCTAAAAAATTAAAAATTCCTAAATTACCCCCCACCCTCCCCACCCCCTCACCTAAATTGCTCTCTACACCCCCCAAACCCCCCCCCCACCCCGCTCTTCCCCTCCAAAACACCTCGCCAACGCCCAAAACCCCCCGTTCCCCCTTCTCCCTCTCGTCGCCGGCATTCTCCCGATCTCCGACCACCTCGCCGGCTTCTCCCGGAACCACCTCGCCGGCTTCTCCCGAAATTTTTTTTTTTCACGGTTCGTGCTCCGTTCGGCACTGGATCGCCGAACAAAAGGCTTCTGTTCGGCTGAACAGTGCCGGACAGAAGCCTTCTGTTCGGCACTGTGCAGCCGAACAGATCTGTTCGGTTGAGGGTTGCCGAACAGAAGGCTTCTGTTCGGCACTGTTCAGCCGAACAAAAGCCTTTTGTTCGGCGATCCAGTGCCGAACGGAGCACGAACCGTGAAAAAAAAAATTTTGGGAGAAGCCGGCGAGGTGGTTCCGGGAGAAGCCGGCGAGGTGGTCGGAGATCGGGAGAATGCCGACGACGAGAGGGAGAAGGGGGAACGGGGGAGGAGGGGTTTAAGGGGGGTTTGAGGGGTGTTTTTTTTTTTCTTTTCAAAACGAAACGGAGGAGGAGGGGGGGGGTGTATGAGAAAATTTCAAGGGCAATATGGTAATTACACTAAAGGTTAGTTTGGGTTTTTTCTTTTTGGTTTTTGGGGGGTGTCCTGAGCAATAGGGGGGGTGTATATAGAACTACCCGTAACTGGGCCATGGCAAGGGTTCATGGGTGGCATAGTGAGCATAGTTTATGTTTTTTGGCATTACACGTTTAGGCTGCTCATTGGGTATCGTTTGGACGGGCCCGAGGTCCATCGGTAATAGACAGCGACTGTCATGTGAAGTTTGGTCCTTGGTGTCGTACGTGCTGTGCTGTCCCTGTACCTTGGACTCTTCAGGAAATGTCATTGGTCGGAAGCCACCTTCTGGAAATTTCTTGATATAATTGTTGAGTTCTGGTAAATGTTAATCATAAGCGGACCAACTCGACTCCTTATCAGATTGGAATCGTTGGACTTCCAGCCAATGATTTGTCATCTAACCTCCGTTAATTTTTGAAATGAGCGCGCAGAAATCTTAAATAAAAGGTACCTACCCAGAATGGGCCAAAAAAGAGATGTTTAAGTTGTAAGAACTAAGGAGGGATAGAAGCCATATTTTTCTGTATTATTTTCTAATTTTAAATTATTTTGATATAGAGAAACCTATTATTTAATTGTTATTAGATATGACCCTACTGATAGGGCATAATGTGTTCATACTTGGTATCATTAGTTGACCATCAGTAAAGCGAGATCAATTATTGATGTTAAAATTCTTTACGATGATGAACATGTGCTGGCAATACTTAGTCTTAGGTAAATTCAACTGCATGCAGAACTTTATCAAATAATCGACTGAATCAAAACCAGCGAGCACTAGTTTGAGGCCCAGCCTCGCTAGGCCGGTCCGACACAAAGTGAGGACCTAAAGGCCCTCTTTCCATTCAGAACAGGGCAGAGCCCTGGTGAACCATTGCAAAGGAGTAAGAAGAGTCCTCCTCCACCATATACTCTATCGGAGGCTAAGATAAGCCTAGCCTCTACTTCTATTTAAGCCATCGACCCTTCCTAATTCATCTTCATCGAAAGATCTTCACATATGCCGTTATCTTCTTTTCCTTTTCTTCTTTGATTGCCGACGGCCTAAACTCTTTGTGCTCGCCCAAAAATGCAGCCAAGCCTTGCCGGAATTAGAAGTATGACCCTTAATCTTCTTTTCCTTGGTTTTTCTGTTCACCAACTTCATTGTCGGCTTACTTTTTGCCAGAAAAATTTAATTAAGAAGAGGCTCTCTTCATCCTCTGTTTTTGGATTCAAAAACCACTTTGTTCTTCTTTTTCCAACCTCCTCCACTGTCGACACTTGTCGCCGGAGATGGCAACTTGTTCCCTTTGATGCCTTGGGCCGTCACTAGAGCCCCATCGTCGGAGATCATGAATGAAGAAAGAGGGGAGCTAAAAGCCTTGTTTTCGGTCCTTTCTTCCTCTTCCTGTCATTGTCGGCCGCCCTATCACCGCCGCCGGTCACCTCTGTCGCCGATCTTCTAGCTGTCGACCACCATAACCACCTGACTGTGGCCCTGACCTCTTACTTCCTCTTTCTTCTTCTTCTTTTCTCTCTTTCCTCTTCTTTTCTTCTTCTTTGTTTTTCTATATTGTTTCTCTCTCTTGTCTCTCTTTCTCTCTTTAGGTACACTTAGGGATCTTGGTTTAAGATCCTGTCATTTTTGTTCGGATCCAAGTTGACCCGGGGCTGAAGGCCTGAATACCCCGGTACCCGAGCAGTTGGCCGGCTCATTACCTCGACATTATCAAATTTCTTTAGAATTTGGTCATCATTGACCTTCTTGAGCTACTTAAATTATGTTTGATCTTCATCAGTTTAGTTCACCTTGTTCAGATCGACCTATGCAGTCGGGTACTGCCGCCTGATAAACATTGCCTTTCATCCATCATGATTGGGCCATGAGGTCGTATCCCCAATAATATCTTTTTTTTAAACTTTGTTTGGTTTCTAAGATAATGATAAATTAATAATATTTTAATGATATTAAAACAGGTGAACCTAACTGCCTGAAGTAAAATTTTGAAGTAAGAAGAGGTAAGTAACCTAATGCTTTAAAATGTGTTTTCCAAATTTTTGATAAAATAATAATTAGTTAAATTTGATTATGATATCTATTTTATACTTAGTTAAACGGGTTAGGCATAACAATATTATGATAGAAAATATTTTTAAAATATGTTATATGCTATGTTATAAAAAATAAAAAATGTGACTAGGCAAATTATGAAAAATTTGTTTTATATGTATGTATTCTCAGCATAGATATGATCTGGCTCCGCCAATGAAGAATATTTGTTGGCCCTGTTGACTTGTAATATGAGAAACTGGTTTCGACATTGTACCATTAATGATTAGAATAGTGATATTTAGTATAACACTGATGGTTAATAATAGTAGTGTTTAGTACTTTGTGCATGTTGATTCATCCACTAGATTACGTAACCATAGCCTGTTGTTGCATTTCTGGTATTAGTTTATAAAAATAATAATATATTTCAAAAAAAGATATATGTATTATTCGAGAATTGATTTATTTTTCAATTAATATGTTGCTCTTTAACTTATTCTTTCGCATGCTTAGATCCTACTTTGAGGTGTTATGTTGCTTACTAGGTTTATGTAGCTCATTATTATATTTTATCTATTTTTTTCAGATCTAAATGCATGATTGCTCGAGAGTGTACGTGTACTAGGAGGGCTTCTTGCCCATGACGTTGCCATGAGGGTCATAGTTGCGAGCGAAAAAGGTGTCCCCATGGACACACAACCCGGGTATAGCTGATGAACAAGCTCTAGCTCCACAGTCCACACCATTTGGGTATAGTGCGAGAAGTCTTGGTCCTGCAAATCACCATTTGCTCCATAAGCTTAAATTGATAGGATGATATAGATTTATTTATATATTTTATATTTTCTTACAAGAAGATGTTCTCCCTGTAGTTGGTATTGGAGTAGGACAAAGCACAACCTCTCCTCCTCTGGTTTGCAGAGTTTGCCCACCAAGCAACATACTTGGCTAGCGAAGAGCCCCACCAGAGAGGAGGGATGCCAAGGCTGGCTCGAAGGCGATTGTGGGGTACGGGGAATTGCTGAATTATACTACTCTCTAGCAGTCGCCGTGAGTGACGTGTTCCCTGGAGATGTTGGCTCGAGGTAGGATGAGGGATGAGGAGATGAGGAGGAAGGTTCCTAAGAGTATACAATAGGAGAGGCTTTGGATGGGCATTGAAAGAAAGATTGAAAGAAGAGATGCTAAAAATATTCTAGACTTGAATTTGTGTATGAGATTTGGTTGAGACTTTCTGCTGGCCGTCGTGAGTTATATGTAGGGTTTGAGTTGATCATTCTGATATCCTATGGTACCTGTACGTGCTTAAACAATTTGTGAACTTGAGCGAGCTTTATTATTAGTGATATACCTCGGAACTAATCTTTGTCAATGAGGTAAACTGATCATTCATTCAAAACTTACCATGTGGCCGACCCAAAAGGTGCGTGGAGTCCTTTGCATTGCAAACTTTTCCTCTAGTCGGCAACAACTTGACCGTAATCGCTAGTTGTGTCGTAATATACGTGACATCCAAGCAAATCCCCACGGAAGAAAAGCATGGGTATGATTCATGGGTGAGATACGTTGTTTGTTACCTTATCAACTAGCGTATAGTCCTAAACTATTCGGGTGGGCTCCGGCCCTCGTCTATATATTGTGTTTCTGAAAACGTTGCAGATAAGTTCTCTTTTCACTCTCTTACGCTACCTTTTTGCTCCTCTTAGGCCTCCTATGTTCTGAGAGTTGTATTTGATTTAGACATCGAAAGGTTCCTCATCAGATACACTTTAATGGATGATTTTTTTTATTTTTGCTATTTTAGATTAGAGCCAGTATCGAAGCACCAATCAAAGTTGTCCCTCCACCAACCACCATTCAACATCAACTCATAGACGCTCATATTGGGATCATCACCGGTTGAGTGTAGTGGTCATTGGACCATCATCGTGGAGGCATGCTGTGACTCTATCTAATCTTTTCGATTGAGATGGCGGACAAGCTGGGATTTCCGGCGACCCTATTAACCCGGCGTATATGTCGGGCTGGTTCCGAGTGGCAACAATTAAGAATGTAAGTGATGCGGTAGTAATAGTTGGAGTTAGATAGTTTGACACCGTGGTTCCTATGCAGTTGTCTGCTACATGAGAAGGTATTTCATTCACAGTTAAAATCTTGAAAGCTTCTCTCATCTTGGAAGAGGATTCCTTGAGCGTTATTAAGTGGTTAACCGGTTCAACTTCTTCTTCTTCAAAACTCAGCAGTCATCACTTGAGGTAGAATGAGTGCATCTCTATAGTCTTTCGAAGTAAGATATGCTTTTAGAAAAGCTAACAGTGCAGTGGATTGGATGGTGTCAAATGTTGCTACTCATACCGGATCAGCACTATGGATGTTTGTGATTAATTTTCCTTCTCAATTGTTAGACATTTTATTTTCTGATTCTCATAGATGTATTTACTCTAGATTGGTTTAATAAATTCCATTTTACCACAAAAAAAAAAACAATTTGTGAACTTGGAGAGCAAGTGCAGATTCATTTCATGTGATTAGAACGTGAAACCAAGACAAGTGGGACATGTTAGTGAATGTGGAATTTGGATTAACTTCTATAACATCCTTCAATCATTCAGTGGAGATGGTCGGCAAAATTTTGTTAGTATGGTACAAAGCATTTCTAAGTAAATATAGCAATTTATGATCCGACCAGTCAACTCAATCTACAAGCAACCTGCTTTAAGTAGATCTGGGTTTGACATAAATAGATTTAAATCATTGATGAGGGGCGAAATGGATCGTCCAGCACACAACAAAAGGCCGCTCGATTTTGGCCCAACAAACGCCAACGCCGATCGGTCAAACCCTCGGTCCGGCTCAAAATCATCCCGACCTCGGATTCTGCCAAAAGCTCCATCGACCTCCAATATTCGCCGACTTGCCCCGACCGAGCTCGGGGCGACCGCTTCAATAGCATGCCCCGACCCTCGAGCGCGCTCCACCGAGCACACCTTGGAATCCGGAGAGCTGAGCTATCCTCGACACCCATCTAGCCGACCTCGCCAAATGCATGATGCGACCTCTTAACAAGTTCGGCCTCGCCAACAGTCGCATCCATGTGTGTGCCTACACTCTTGTACGTAGCCGTACATTGCAACGCCACTGCGCCACGCTTCGATAGCTGGCCCTCAACAGTCAAAGGACAACGCCATGACTACTTCGGCCATACCCTGCTATGACTGTCAACACCTTACCGTTTTCAAGAACAGACAGCACCACACGCCACCGGCAGCCTTAGCTGCGCGCCATTCGACTCAGAGACACCCCCTCTCATGATGAGGGTGGACAATGCCTCTGCCACCTGAGCCTCTCCACCAGGACTATAAATAACCCGATCAAGTAACTTCTAAGGAACTTTTTGGCCGGACCAAATTTATCTCACTCTAACTTGATCGTCGGAGAGCCCTCATCGGAAATACCGGTGAGGCTTTGTGCAGGTCCGCCATCGCCGCCGTGCAGGAGGTGGCCCCTGTCTTCTTCCTCCAATCATCGGCGGCTCCCTCGACTCCACCGGTGTGGTCACCCTTAGGCCAAATTTGAACTACAACAACCATCAATAGATCAACTTGTTTAAATATATTTATAAATTTGGTTAGGTTCAAATTTAAACCTTTGATCTGTTTAATAATTAGGTTGTGTTATGGCCCAACTAATTTAATCAATTTAAAACTGCTCAACCTATTTCTGTTCTATTTAACCCAACCCATTTAACCCATTTGATCTATTTAAATTTATTTAACCCATTTAAAACTCATTTAACCTCTTTAACTCGTCTAACTTAACTTGATATGTTTAATAAAAAGGTTATGTGGGCTGGGTTGGATCACCTATTTAATAAGTAAATGGGGTTCTAATCTAAATTTTTGGTCTATTTAATAAATAAATCGAGTTCGGTTTGATGAATTTCTGATATGAGTCGTATCCAAACTAACTCATATCCGATTTGACCTAATCCAATTGCGGCGCCTACGTGAGCAGTGGTTACCTTCCCAGGACTCTAAAGGTTCATCTGAAAAAGCACAGCAGCGATCAGCTCTGCAAAAAGATAGAGGATAAATTTATTATAAAAAGCTTCTGTGTTTGATGCAAAACATTGTTAAAGCATATTTATAACAGAAACCTTATTTATGTTTGCCTCTTGTAAAGTGCAAACATGGGCTTATATCTTATATACGAGGTTTCTTCAACTCAGAAGGATAAAAACTTAAAACGTGCAGAAATGTGCCGGGTAACACAAGGCAAGTGAATGGTGAGACTGCGAGTAGAATACTTATTAAAAAAGTATCATATATAGAAACATTATTGAAGTTCAAAGGGTGTTGACATGCTTTGATATTTGTTTTCAAGACTTATGGACTACAAAAAATGTATGGAAAATAAAAATGGTTTTTTTATGGAAAATTATAAGTTCTTAAAAGAGTTATAAGTTTTCCATGGTTTTCATGCTTGGCCTCCTTCTGAAGAAAGGTTTTCTTGATATGCATTGTCTCATCCATGGCCAGCGTATTAGATCTAAAGAAGTTCCAAGTCATATGACATGACTTGTTGGTATTTAATGATCGATACGGACTAAATTGTAGGGCTAATTTGAACACATTTAAAAAAGAAAAAAGCCCCAATGAGAAACTAATTTCATGACCTTCTTGTTCTCTCTTTGAAGTATATGAGAAAAATTGATGTACATTCATGCATACATTACTATGAGAAAAGTGATATACTTTGGTGCATGCACACATAGTGAGAGACTTAAAAAGCTATAACACGCATATTTTTGGTGCCAACAAGATGTTATTCTTAGATGTTTTACTACACCAGCCAAAGATTTGACTAGACCCATTGATAAGACTATTATCCTCAAAACAGTTAATGGCACAAAAGTAGAAGTGCGACATCAAAGTGGAGATGTTGTAATTCGTAAATTCTTACACTCATGAATGGACACGACAAGCGATGCATGTAAACAGTGCCGGCTCGAACCTTAGGCGACTGAGGCGGTCGCCTAAGGCCCCCGGCCCAGGAAAGGCCCCCACCGAAAGATGCTGCAGCTATACAAACACTCATTTCTTCCATTCTCGTCTTCCCCCCCTTCGTCTTCCACTCTTATCTTTCATCCCTTCTCTTTTTTGGTTTTGGTCTTGGTTTTCCTTCCCTCACATTACTCCTGATCCAGCTGGGCCATCGGGAAGAAAGATAGGGGGATCGGAGATGGACTTCTTGGAGGGTGGAGATTCTTTTAATTTTCTCCTCTCGGTTTCTTCTCTCCTCTTGGGTGGTAGAGAGAGAAAAGGAGCTAGAGGGAGTTGAATGGCTGCTGTGCTGTGATGTTGCAGTTGCTGCTTGGGTACTCACTTGAAGGGGAGACGGTGGGATGGGACTTTTATTTATTGGATGGAGTGAATTTCCCATAATGCCCCTACTTTCTCTTATAGAGAGGTTCAATTTTTTTATTACCTTGACAATGAAGTGCCATGAGATAACCATTTCCTATTCGGCTTTTGCTTGACATGGTAAACACTATTGTCAAGCATTACCTTAGTTAATTAATCAGTTTCATGGCCCTTCTTTTCGAGCAATTACTTTTATTTACTTTCATTTAAAAATTATATTAAATTAAAAAAGTTTTTTACCTATTTTTATTAAATTTATATATCTTTATTGAAATAGTATACTTGATAGCTATCTATTTCTATATCATTTTTTTAAATATTTTATATTTATTAAAAAAAATTATTATTAAAAAAAAAAGCCTCATTCTTTGGATTGAAATAGTATACTTGATAGCTATCTATTTCTATATCATTTTTTTAAATATTTTATATTTATTAAAAAAATTATTATTAAAAAAAAAGGCCTCATTTTTTGGATTTGCCTTAGGCCCCCAAATGTATGGGGCCGCCCCTGCATGTAAATAAGTGTTGACTGTTATTTTTGAAATGAATAGAAACATCTATATATACAATATTTAGTGCCACTCAAATACAATATTTTGAATATAATATTTTTCAATATCAACATTGTAAAAAGAAAAAAAGAAGAAGAAGTATAGAGGAACATATTCAACTCATCACATTTACATTCCTTTGGCCATGCCAGTTCTTCGGCTATTTGTGACTTCAAATAAAGGCAAGCAGAGTGGTCTTTTTTTTATACAGCGACACCTCGTACAAAATGTGTATGAGTGTAGCTAATAAAATTAGAAAAAAAAAATTGATGAAAAAAAAAAGAATAAATGCACCGATGGATTCAAGCCTGCAGATGACCTCTTTTTTTTTTTTTTTTAATGCAATGATTTAGAACATGGATCCGTTATCGTACTATGAGTGGATCCGTTATCGTACTATGCTACAAATGAGTTGAGCTCGGCCCATTTGAGCAACCCAATTCTAGAGTCTAGACCCCGGGCTTAAAACTTCTTTTCGTCAGCTAAACTTTGCCTGAAGACGGAACCGCAGGAATTCCGACGGAGAGAGGTAGGCAATCCTGCTCACGAGCGCTGAGATCTGTGAGAGAGTGAGAGCGGGGAGGAGACCACCGCTGGCCTTTGGAACCAGTGAATCGGCCGACACCGACACAGGAACAAGCTCCCAATGGCGTACGAGATCCCCTTTGATCTGATCCACCGGCTTCAGTCCGGCCTCCGGACGGCGGCCGGCGTCCCGTCGTACAACCCCACGGACCCGGCGCTGCCGCCCCTCGCCTCGATCGATGATGCGGTGGCGGAGCTCGACACGACCCTGCCCCCCTACCTCCGCTGCAAGCGATGCCGCGGCGGCCTCCTCCGTGGTCTCCAGTCCACTCTCTGCATCTACTGCGGCGCCGACCGGGGGAAGGAAGGCTTCTCCTACGAGATTTCCTTCAATTCTACCGTCGGCTGCCGGAAGCTCCTCGAATCCCTTGGTCTCGATGGATCTGTGAGTATTTTTCTTTGATTTGATGCCGGATTTCTCTTTTATTTGGCTATATATGGTTTCTAGGGTTACACACCGAAGAGTTCGTTCTGCTTTTACGAAGAGAAAAAAAAAGGATCTTTTTTATGTTCTTGGAAGTCAATCAAGAATTGAGGATTTGGTCTATAAGTTATTTAGAGTTGATTTTCGTGTAATTTCGGGTGGGACTGCTAAGGGGGATCTGAAATCTTGTTTTGTCCGTCATCAATCTGATGAAAAATCAAGGGAGAATAATTGTTACTCCCAAGGAGAAAGTAGGGGATTATGCAGGGTAGAAAGAAAATAAAAAATGAAGGATGAATGCTCGGTTTCTGCGTGAAAGAATAGCTGGCATAAATAAATTTGCATTCCGCCAAGAAATAATTAGTAACATAAAGTCTAAGATATTCTAAAGGTTTAGTGACCTTTTGGAACCACAACAATCATATTAACTGATCACGGTAGTTCCTGTATGAATTTTTTAGAAAACAAGGAGTGTCTATTGACATAAAACCATATCCCTCCCCCTTGACGAATGCAATAGTGATAATTTGTACAATTCAAGAAGAAGAGATGATAGGTGGTAGAGAATAGGCTTTCATTCAACATAAGGAGTTGACAATGTGGAATAGGAGCAAACAACTTTGTTTACCTGTCAACTAAAGAAAGGAAGAGGAAGAGTTAGTGCAGTGAATGCACATGAGTGCTTTGGCATCTTAAAGACACTAACACGTGCATTGCTTATTGTTCCAACAATGTTTTGGGAATATTTATGTGTATTAAAAGTCGAAGCTTATTAGAGTCTTCCGGTAGACATAACTTAGGAAGCTATGTTTACGACTTTTAAATAGGGATGTAATCTATTGATTATTATTAGGAAACACAGGTGAAAAGGAAATGCTGTAAGTATATGTTGTTATCTAAAAGTCAGTATTGTTCTTGTTCTTGCTCTAAAAAGTTTAAATCATGAGTTTCTTTGATGAATATTTCTATGAGAAACTATGCTTTATTATTTTTCAGGAACCTGTTACTTTGGAAACTGAATCAAGTGATCCTAAGGGCAAGGATACACCAATGGGTGGTTTGGTTTTATCTGATCTTTTGGATTTGGAACTGAAGTGGCCTTTGGATAAGGAGGAAGTTGATAATAGCAGTACAAACAACAAGTCCCCTACCAATGCTTTTGCTTTGAAGTTGTCAGGGGTTGACCTTGATAACTTTTTTTCTGAACCTAAGATAGAGGCAGCTTCTGCTGCTCCTAGCATACCTAATGAACAGATGATGCCAAGCAAGCAAAGCATGAAAACAGAAATTCATGACTTTTCTGGTTCAGATAGTATGTTTGAGAACCTTCGGTCTTCAGACATGAAAGCAAGTTCTTTTAACAATAAAAGTGGTGAATTTGGAGATTCTTTCACAGTTTGGGAGGCCGAGTTTCAAAGTGCTAATTCAAATACTTCTGATTCTGATTCTAAATCAGTCGACCTGTTTCAGGGTTTATCAAATACCAAATTTGTTACTGCACCAAGGCCTGAGGTCACTATCAACTGGCAGACTGATGTACAGAATGAGATATGCAGCAAAGGTAACACAGGAAAATCTACATATGATGCAGGTCAACCTTCCTCAAGTAATACTTGGATTCCAGATGATTTTTGGCCTATGAAAACTGGGGAAGTAAGTAAATCTGATCAGTTCAAGAGCAAAGATGAAACTAATATTGATGAACTGAATAATAACTCAAATTATATGCCAGACCATGAGGTTCAAGATGATCTATGGCCTCCAAGCAGCACAAAGGAATCTGATAATACTAAAAGCATAAATGATAATGATGACTCTATTGATGATTGGCAAGATTTTACCGGCTGGGGCAAGGCACAGGAAAGTTCATCAAATTTGGGGATACAAACTGAGCCCAAATTGTCTGAGCTACCATCAGAAACAAAGTCAGTGGATCTATTGTCTCCAAGCAGCACAAAGGAGTCTGGCAATTCTAAAAACTTGGACGGTAAGAATGATCTCTTTGATGATTGGCAAGGCTTTACTAGCTTGGGTTTGTCAACTTCAGGGTCACAAGCTAGGGCCACATTGGTTGAGCATCCTTCAGAAACAAAGTCAGCAGATTTATGGTTTACAAGCAGTACAAGGGAGTCTGACAATAATGAAAACCTGGATGGTAATGATGACTCATTTGATGACTGGCAAGACTTTACTACCACAGGTGAAGCAGTGGGAAGTTTATCGAATTTAAGAGCACAAACTGGGGCCACGTTGTTTGAGCATTCCTCAGAAACAAATTCATTGGATCTCGGGCCTATGAGCAGCACCAAGGAGTCTGACAAGACTGAAAACATGGATGGTAATGATAACTTGTTTGATGATTGGCAGGGTTTTGCTAGCTCAGGTAATGCACAGGGAAGTTTATCAAACTCAGGGGCACAAACTGGGGCAACATTGTTGGATCATCCATCAGAAACAAAGTCTGTGGACCTACAGTCTACAAAAGAATCTGACAAAACTAAAGCCGTAAATGGTAATGATGACCCACTTGATGATGGGCAAGGTCTGATCAGCTTGGGTGAAACAACGGGGAGTTTATTGAGTTCAAGGGCACAAACTGGGGATACATTACATGCATATCCTTCGAATACTAGGTTAGCGGATCTACAAGGTATGGAATTTGGCAGCTTCTTGCATTCATACTCCTTTTCTCAAACACCTGGCAGTCAAAATGTTTCTAGTGAGGGGAACAATATGCCGTTAGATGTTTCAATCTCTAACAGGTACATGATGAATATTCATTCTGGTTATTGCTTATAAAATTAATTTTTCTGTAATGTTAGTGTTGAAGAAGTTTCCAAAAGAAAGTCCTAGCTTAGCTATTCATCGATATTCAGCTAATGCACGCCGGTTAGTGAGGTACTGTTGAAAAAAAGATAGAATGACTCAATAATTTTATTTAACAAAGGCATATACATTACATTGGAAGTATCTTTAGGTGGTGCACATTTTGATTATTATGTTCTCTGCATATATAAAGTAGAGACTCTGTAGTTGATTGTCATATGCATACATGTTGATCTTTATGTTTTCGACTTGTATAACGTAAAGACTCTATAGTGCTCTATCCAATTTCAATTTCTTTTAGGAAATTAATATGATTACTAGTTGAAAAGTTCACTAATATAAAGATGCGCTGAACAATTAAGTGTTCTCACTAGATATAATGAGGTCTATGCTTGAATTTTGTTATATGAAAAACATGCACGTTGGAGAACAATGACCACCAAACACCTATAAAGAACAGTCGCTACAAAATATACTGTTTTGTGTATCAGTGTACATGCTGTTATGTAGTGTGTTTTATGTAATTGGTACATGCTGTTATCTAGTGTATTTTGTGTAATTGGTACATGCTGTTATGTAATGTATTTTATGTAATTGGGTCCCATTTAATGGGGTTTTTTGGACCTACTTTATTTGATGTAGCTGTCCATAAGTGGCAGGGAACATAGCTAGTGCACTAATGTCAGGTCACAACTTTAGCTGGTCGACCTAGAAGGGTGAACGCTCCTTTCCCTTTTGTCTTTTCTCTCTCTCATTTCTCTGTCCTCCGTATTTTTTCCTTTTAAATTTAAATCACCTTCCTTGGAATATTTTCTTTCTTGTACTCTTGTTAATAATCCCTTAAGGCTTCCTTTTTTTAGCAGATTTTCTGGCATGAACAAATGTAACTGGTCCTATGTAATATTAGGGTCCAATTCATCAAGATTGTGCAAGGACAGAGTTTTTACATTTTTGCACTTAATTATATATGAGCATGCTGTTAAAATTATATCAATAAAATGAAACAATAATAGTCATATTTGATAATATCTAAAGAGAAGCAACTTTTAAGTTATTGGGAATTGGATATTTTCACAACTGTCATATCTAAATAACTACTAGAGTCCCTTTTTTTATTACTTGACTCTTTGGAGTGAAACCATTTAAAGAAATTTTAGATATGCCTATATGGGATATCTTTTTCTTAAACATTAAAAGTTTTAACATGCCATATTATTATCAATGGCAACCAGAACAACTGCTCCATTATTCAGGGTAGCACTTAAGCAACTACCTGCATCATCTTGAGCCCAAGAAGCCACCTAGTTGTTTAGTCGTGCGTAGATAAAATATCGTATTACCATTTCATAAGTTACACTAACCTGCAATTATGGCACTTTTATACGAACATTTAAACTATTAACTGTTAGCCTAAAAGTTATTGTTCCTATGATTCATTATTTGTTTAATAATATACAAGCTAGTTAAGTTTATAATATCTTGTTTGTTTAATATATATAAGCTAGTTAAGTTTGTTTTTATGTATATATATTTGCAGCAATAAAATCAATTGTGAAAATAAGAAGATACTAGAGGAATGACTACAAATTCTTTAAGAGTGGTAAGGAAAAATAGGAGACCAATATGGAAAGGGGCAACAAAAAAGTTTACAAGCCAGTCATCCACATCAATCATGCTCCAAACAACAATGACTTGTGGCATTTACTTTCTACTTCTTTTTCTATCCTTTTGTACTTCCCACCAAACTGTATGATGTATCGGGAGTCATCAATAATATTGTTATTCCTGGTTTCACCAAACGTTGCTGATACTCTTGTTATTATTGCAGTTATCTTCCATTTATTTTTATATATTAGGTATGTCTGCTTTGGTCAGTAACGAGTAGTCTTCTTTTATCATTGGATTTTCTCTGTACTTCGTATCTAAGGGTAGTATCAGGTTTTGGGTATGTGTCATGCTGGCTTATCTTCACCTCTGTTTCTATCTTTTGCAAAGTAAGACTACAAATTTAGAGGAGGGTTTGAAATTGTCCCTTATATTGTTTTAATAAATTGGGGCTGCATAAATTATTGTTCTTTTATCACTGCTCGGCCTGCAGGATGAGTGCAATGCATGAGACATTTGGTGTGGATTCCCATTCTTCTGTGCAAGGGGCCACTGATATTAATAAGAATTCTACTGCTGCTTTAACTCCAGAATCTGCCAATTTCAAAGTTGAGGAACTGTTATCTCAGATGCATGACCTCTCTTTCATGCTTGAGGACAACCTTTCAATTCCCGAGAAGACTGAGAGATCTGACTCCAATTCCTGATCTCAAATTCGGTTCCTGTTAAGGTGTACTATAATTTTGATGGCCTGGTATGTAACAAAATCCTATCTTTTCAAGTGTTCTAGTAGGTAAGAATTCTGAGAAGATTGCCAGTAAGACGAAAGGAATTGCTGCATTTTTGTCATGGCGCCAAGCACACGCATAGCTCAAATCAGTGTGCTTGCCTGTTTGGATGTTTACCCACCGCGTGGGACCTGGGTCTTGATTACCTTTTACCATCGACACTTTTGATGGGTTGGAAAGTCTGCTTGGCTGTCTCGATCACACTGTAGCTGACATTGAAACTTTTCACGGGATCCAGGTGAGGAACAGGAATATTTGCTTTCAGTAACAAGATGCACTGCCTGTTGGAGCTGTGCACTGTCCTGTGTGCTTGGAAGCGCAATGGCAGCGGACTTCCACGGGCAGACCTGTGATCATGATATTCTTTGAATTAATAGACATCCTTTACATTGTTTACAGTTTATGTTTTCTCTGGATAATTCGCAAGCAGGTGATTTATTTGCTAACCTTTTAATCATAATTTGTATATGATTTGTTGAGGCAATGGTAAATTTGCTCTATTGTGACCTAAGTGTCACTAATTCAAAACATAGGAACGGGTAAGACTGCTTACATTTGACCATCCCCTCCCCTAACCCGGCATGAGCCTCATACATTATGAAGCTTTTTTTTTTTTTTTTCTTTTTATCATTTGTTCATGAAATGTCTTAGTAACACGTGTTCTTGATGTTATTTGATGTTGTCCTTAATGTTTTTATTGCATGCTCTGCAAATTTAGTTGTTTTGTATTACATTCATGTTCAAGTAGTGTCTTTTTCCCCTGAAGTTTATGTATTTTTAGGCCTCTCCCTCCATTCAAAATCTCATCCTGTGCAAAATATGAATTCTGCGCTTGAAACCATGGGCAGCAGCTGTGCTGTTGCGTGGCCCGTTCAATCTGGTTAATTTGTTGGTCTCAAGCCAAGATTGATACGAAATCTTCAAATGCCGTGTTTTGCTCTTAAAGTTGTTTTTCTCTTGAAACCTTCATCTGGATGTCAAGATAGCCTAAAACATTCACCGAGACACCATCAAAAGCCAAGGAGATAATTCTTGATGTTATGTAGAAGATTGGATGTTAGTCTTGATATCAAATATAAGAGGATCCAACCAATTCAGAGCTTGGATTAAAGACAAATGAGCTTGTTAGAAGCCTTGAATTGGTTCTGGAAAAAAAAAATTAGAAAAAAGGAGCAATGGTTCGGGGATGGTTTCTGTCAGATCTTAACCACTCGACAAATGGTCTCATGATCCAGGCGTCTAATATTTTTGAACGTTTTTGCTTCCAGAAAGGTCTCTGATTAGATAATGGATTTGGTAGCGGTGTCGGGATGGATAAGAAAATGCCAGATCTCTCTGTACAGATTAATGCTTCTGTGGAGGAGTAAATTTTCTATCATTGGAAGTTGTGGTTTTTATGTTTATAAATTTGAAGATTTTTTGAATGTATATTTTTCTAAATATCGAATTTTGTATAAATATCCTTCAAAAATTCATATTTGCATGTATACCCTCGTAAAACTCTATTATTATACAAATGCTCGTAATATAACGGTTGTTCTAACGTTATTAAGAAAAATCATATTTATATTAATTAAAAATAAAATAAAATTTTAAAATTATGCTATTGTTTTTAATTTTTTTTTTGCTATTAAAATCGTGATCTATTTGCATGTCTACTCATTAAGAATATTTTAGTTATTTTAATTTGAAAATATTAATTTTTTAATGTCGTTAAATAGCATAGGTATATGTGCAAAAATAAAAACAGAAAAAAAGATAGAATAGCAAAATAAGTGTTTGATAAGGGTATATATGTAAATATAAATTTTGAAAGAATATTTATGCAAAATTTGATATTTAGAAGAATATTTATGTAAAAAAATTCTAAATATAATCATTCTAAATGGTTCGCTCATGGAGTTTCCATTGGAGAGCACTCACGGTTTAGGCGAGTAGAGAGACACGATGTAGTCCGTTGAAATGGCCATACCCCACATTCGGACACGCAAGCTCCTTTCTCTTTCAAGATGGAGACGGTGGCGAGATGACCGTGGATTGATCTGGTTGTGTGATGTATTCATTAACCATCAAAACTAGTAAGTCTCGTTAGAGGCGTGGACAAGTCGGATCCGACTCTAGGCTCTGGTCCCGTTAATGTGCGTACGATATTATGCGGAGACGTTTGGAACGTTCCGACCCACTCCGCCACCACGTTTGACGTGCCTTGAACGCGACCTGACCATAAAGCCGGGGTCTCCGAGATAAACGTGGTATCCATCATCGCGGAAGATCACGCTCGAGCCTACCTGTTTGCTGGATAAGGCCCTATTTGGAGGAGCTGTGGACAGTAGAGATGTTGGAAGTAGAGCTGTTATAAAAAGCTATTTGCTGTTTGGTAACTACATTTGTAAAGTGCTGTGGCACTTTAACATATGTTTGGTAAACAAACTGAGAAAGTACTTTTGTATAACAAAATTACAATAAAAGACATTGTATATTATTATACAATAGAACATAATAAAACATAACATATTTTAATACATAAATATACGATATAGTATAATATTATTGTAATATAAATATTATTATTATAATATAGCATAATAGTAAATAATTATTAGAGTAAATTAATTTTTGATAATATAACATAATATTAAATTATTTAACATAACATATTAATGTATTATGATATAATGTAATATATATTATATTTATAGTATAATACAATAATAAAGGTATAAAATATTATAATTATTAGTATAAATTAATTTTTCATAATATAACATAATATTAAATTATTTAAAATAACATATTAATGTATTTTGATGTAATGTAATATAATATAATATTTATAGTATAATACAATAATAAAGGTATAAAATATTATAATTATTAGTAAAAATTAATTTTTCATAATATAACATAATATTAAATTATTTAAAATAACATAATAATGTATTATGATATAACGTATTATGATATTATATTTATAGTATAATACAACAATAAAGGTATAAAATATTATTATTACTAGTAAAAATTAATTTTCTATAATATAACATTATATTAAATTATTTAAAATAACATATTAATGTATTATGATGTAATATAATATAATATAATATAATATTTATAGTATAATACAATAATAAAGGTATAAAATATTATAATTATTAGTATAAATTAATTTTTCATAATATAACATTATATTAAATTATTTAAAATAACATATTAATGTATTATGATATAACATATTATGATATTATATTTATAGTATAATACAATAATAAAGGTATAAAATATTATAATTATTAGTAAAATTAATTTTTCATAATATAAAATTATATTAAATTATTTAATATAACATATTAATGTATTATGATATAACATATTATGATATTATATTTATAGTATAATACAATAATAAAGATATAAAATATTATAATTATTAGTATAAATTAATTTTTCATAATATAAAATTATATTAAATTATTTAATATAACATATTAATGTATTATGATATAACATATTATGATATTATATTTATAGTATAATACAATAATAAAGATATAAAATATTATAATTATTAGTATAAATTAATTTTTCATAATATAACATAATATTAAATTATTTAACATAACATATTAATGTATTATGATATAATGTATTATAATATTATATTTATAGTATAATACAATGATAAAAGTATAAAAATAATATAATTATTAGTATAAATTAATTTTTCATAATATAACATAATATTAAATTATTTAAAATAACATATTAATGTATTATGATGTAATGTAATATAATATTATATTTATAGTATAATACAATAATAAAGGTATAAAATATTTTAATTATTAGTGTAAATTAATTTTTTATCTTCCGAATGACTATTTATCTTTCTAACAATTTTTCTTGCGGAAGGGGGTCTGATGGCTAGGGTTCTTGGCTCCAGTAGATTTTAGGTTTATAAAGGGACAAACTATGTAATTATTACATTTTAATATGGACATTTTTGTCAAAAATACAGCTATTCAACAAAGCTGAAAACAACATTTTTGGAAAGCTCCAAATTGGAGCTTCCCTCCAAAAGCTGTTTTCAGCTTTCCGTAAAAGCTGAAATAGCTTTTTGGAAATTTTACCAAACACCATTTTTCATCTAAAAGTACTTTTAGAGGGCCAAAAAGTACCCTCCAAAAGCTCTCCCAAACAAGACCTAAAAATTGTACGGTGGCAGCATAATTTATATATATATATAGAATGGGTTTTCTATTTTATTATATATATATTTTTAAAGTATGAAATTTATATGGATATATTTTCAAAATTGATATTTGTATATATACTTTTATAAAACATTTTTTTCCATATATACTTTTTTTTCTTCTTACATATAAACCCATACCATTTAACGCCGTTAAAAAAATTAATGGTTTAAGATTAAAAATAACTTAAACACTCTTAATAGGTAGACATACAATAAAAAATATTTATAAGGGTATACATACAAATAGCAACTTTACGAGGATAATTATGTAATTTCATATAATTAGAAGAGTTTACATGCAAAAAATTCTAATTTTATTTTTGCCTATTTCAACTTGTTTTAACAATCAGATTTTAGTCTAGTGATTAATTTTTAATATTTTCTGCAAAAATATTGCTCAAAAAAAAGATTGATTCAATAATTAGATAACAAAAAGAGTTATGAAAGTTCGGTCACTAAACATAAGATTATTCTACTTTATTCTTATTCATTTATAACAACCATAATATCTTATTTCATTAAAACATAGCCTGTAATATTTATTATTATAGATGCATATATGAAGGCATGTATTAGAATATAGAAAAAGATTAGAATTTCTGAAGGGCACACGATGGATTGCATTGATCAAGTTTTTTTGCTACTGCTGTATTTATGAGTGGAAAAACATCATGAATCATCCCCAAGCAAAATTGTTGAAGGACTTCAGAATCCTTCAAACTTATTAACAACTTTATTGGACATATAATAGAAGGCTACCTCTTACGTTGTGTATCTTAAGTCACTTTTTTTTTGGAACCTCGATTTTTTTTTTAAAAAAAATCTAGGGTATAGGGCCCATCTTGTCATAGCATTTTTAAATGATAAATGTTGCAAATCTCATACACGAAACGATAAATATTGCAAATCTCTTACAACACTTTTCTTTAAATAATTCATAAAGCTAAAGACAGAATCTAACTATCTTCATGTAAAAAATAATACAATGAAGGGCGAACTTTGATAGAAATGAGAGGGATTCAAATTCCAGCAACGAGAACTCTGACGAACAAAAGAGAGGGAGAAGAGCTGCCTATGGTGGAGAAGAAAGTCGAGGAAATGGTTTTGATTCCGAATGGAGGAGTAAAAGAGATAGATCAAGAGAGATCAAATTTTTTTTTTAAAGAAGGTAGAGATATTAGTTTCCAGCGAGATCCGTAAATTTATTACACGTTTCAAGGGTAAAAAGATAATTTCATAATTTTAGTTAATTTTTAATTTAAATAAATGTGATTTTGGCTAATCATGTCAGCTGAATCACTATATCAAAGATATTCATACAAAGATAGATATTTTGTGAGGGCATGTATGTAAATATCAATTTGGGAGGGTATTCATACATATTCCAATATTTAGGAGGATATTTATTCAAAAATCCAAGAAATTTTTTTTGTATGCATTTACTCATTAAGGGTATTTTTATTATTTTAATTTTAAACTACTAACTTCTTAACGATGTTAAATGGCACGGGTACATATGTGCAAAAAAAAAGAGAGAAGGGTATACATACAAAACAAGTGTTTTATGAGGGTATACATATAAATATCAATTTTAGGAGGATATTTATGCAAAGTTTAGTATTTAAAAGGGTATTTGTGCAAAAAAAACCTTTACTATATTTTTGTTAGTGCCAGTCTTAAAACAAGAAAGTCAAAGTTAGGGACTCTTCTTGCTAACAGAGTTGTTAGTCCTAAATTTAAAAAAAACCAAGAAAGAAAATTGCACAGCATCTTCTTTCTTCCTGGTTTCCAAAATATATTTTTTTATCAATATACACTACATGGCCAAGTGATATACACTAAATAAATTAATTATCTAGCAAACTAATACAAACTTCTAAGTAAATCAGTACACAATTGTACACCATAACGTACACAATACACAGCCAGATAATGCATACTTTGTAAATTAGTTATCTAGCAATCCAATACATACTTTTGGATAAATTAATACATATTTTTCAGAATATTATGTTCACCAGTACGTAATACATGGCTAGATGGTGCACACTCATCGACTTCCTATACATACTGTAAACTTATTTAATACATATCAAGCAGCGATCCAATAAATACCTTTAGGTAAATGGATATATAGTTTTCATAATATGCTTTTTATCAATACATACTACATGGTTAAATAATACACACTAGTCATCTAGCAAGCTAATACATACCTTTAGATAAATCGATATAGAATTTTCAGAGCATAGTGTTTCTTACCTTTGTCTATAATAAGAAATTATATATTTATCATTCATTAAATTCAATGAACTCTTAGATGCAAATATCTTGAAAAAGAGAAGAGATTTGGAGGAGGAAAAAGGGACGCGGAAAGGAGAAGAAAGACCTTACGAACGAAAAAGATGGCTTGACAGGAAAAACATGAATGGAGAGGTTTGACGAGAAAGAAAAAGAATATTGTGCACGACTTTCTTTCTTTAGATTTTTTTAAATCACGGGACTAAGGACCCTATTAGTAGAAGTCCCTAACTTTTACATTTCTTCTTTAAGATGGTATACCTATTGGAAACATGGCAAAGTAGGAAGCCCATCCTATATTTTTTTCTTTGGTGCTCACCCATATGATTTTTGTTTCCATTTGCTTTGTATCTTTGAAACAAAAAACATATGGAGCGAGCACTAGAGAAAGAAATATGGAGCGGGCTTCCTATTTTGCCATATTTCCTTTGGTACTTATCTTAAAGAAGAAATCTAAAAGCCGAAGACTCATCTTAGTAACAAAGTCATCATTCTCGTGATTAAAAAAAATATAGCATCCCCTTTTTAGGTGATCTTAACCATAGCCAAGTACTATACAACTTGCAACTCTGAAAAAGAGAAAAAAAAGAAGGTTGTGAGCTTTACAGCCCAGTTAAAATTTCAAACCGTTACACCATAAGTAATAAAAAAATAATCAATTGGCAATACCAGATAATATGAATATCGTATTAATACTTAGAAAGCTCATACGAATAATATGCACATTATAATTTTATCATAAATTTATATGCATACACACACACACACATATATATCAATGTATTCAATTGTTCAACAATAATTTCTTATGTCATTTCATCCATTTCTCATTAACTTAATTTTTATGTTTCTCATTGATTAACTTCCAACTTTGGACTAACCAAGATCATGATTCAGTCCAAGACCGACAAAATTCTATGCATAAGCTCGTGGAGGCTATTCTTATGTATTAGCCTGTAGAGGCTATTCTATGTATAAGCTCGTGAAGGCTATCCCCATGCATTAGTCCCATGGGCACTATCCCACACGTAAGCCTGTGGATGCTACCCTATGCGCATAAGCTCATAGAGGCTATCTATGACAAGGTTAGTCTAAATCTTATCTTGTCCGTCTGATTTACATGTTACTCTTGTCAAATCAGTTTCCACTTACATAATATATTTCTCTCAAGATCAAATTATCTTGGTCATATAATCCTGATTTTAATATCTGATACATATAACAACCATATAAGTATATTTGTCTTGAAAATCATATAATACATATCCTCACATGCTAAACCAAATCCATTGATGCAAATCTCACGATGCAAATCCAGTGGTATAAACATATATATATATGGTGACCTAGTACAGGGATTCTTATCTCTATCGCAATCCAATGTAGCTGCAACGTTACCAATCCACACCTAACATGTCCGGTCAATTTAATATCAATATAACACCAACTTATGCCTTATCAATCACTCACCATATTAATAAATTAATTATTCAGTAATTATCTAATTTTAGAGTTATAATGTTTGGATTATCTATATTCTCTATTCTTATTTAATTAAAAATTAAAATAAATAAAGGATCAGGGTCTTACCTCGATTTAGAAACTAGAGTCTAAGATCTCGTTGGACTTCTTTCTGTCTGGATGACTGTAGCCCCATACAAAATTAGGATTGACTAGTTAACACAATGAAACTCAATCCATCTGATCAAAAAATATATATCTAATCGACAAAATGATAATAGATCAGGGGTTATCAATTATGGGTCCAATGGTAGATAACAATAGTCGAGTGCAGGATGGACAAGATCGACTAGGTAGCAGTGTCCAATGATACGGGTTGGTCCGCTTTGGCCAATCAAATCAGTCAACTCATGAAACAAGAATCAGACTATGGTATGGATAACACAATAAAGACTAATGATGATAGAGTTCAACAGTACTCGCCAATAGTCGGGGTAAGTCTAGTACGATGGGTGGTCATAGCGACATTGGTCGAGGATCCTATATTAGGGTTATACAGGTAGTAACATTCGGATACTTGGATTAATCATATCCAGATAGTCTAATCAGTCAACTCAAGAACAAGAGTCAGGCTACATTATGGATAGCTCAATAAAGATTGGCATGTCGCCCAACGACTATGGATCAGGACCCTTCACTAGAGCCGACCAAAAGTCACTGAGAGATGTCCTTACCAGGTCCAAAAATCCTAGAGAGTAAGTCAATCCAGGTAGAAAGAGATATAAGAGAGAGAAAGAAGGGGAAGAGAGTGAAAGAGAGAGAAGATAAGAGAGAGAAGAAGAAAGAAACCTCTCCTCTCTTCCTCATGAAGAGGGACCTTCGCATTCCCCTTAGGTCAGAACCAAGGGCGGCCAGGGGTGGTCCAACCCTGAAGACAGCGAACACTGATGGCCCTCAGCGGCGGCATCATCGGCAACGATGGCCAACCAATGCAAGGAAGAAGGAGAGAAGATCGCCATGATCAACCCCTCTACTCAACCATTATCGTGGCTGTCTCTCAATCCCACCATCACGTGATCTCAGAGGTCCCTAGTGGTGGCAAAGCTTGACCAATCTTGGCGGCCGATGATGAAGCACTCGGAAGAAAAGAGACGCTAAAACAAAGCACCCTAATTCGGATTGAATCCCGGCAATTAGTCAGCTCAAACCCAAGCAAGAGACTGCTAAACACTAGAAAAGGAAGGAGAAGAAGAAGAAGATCACTCACCTTAGTTCGACGAGGTGGTTCAACGGCTCTTCTCGAAAAAATCGAGAGAGAAACCTGGGAAGAGCTTGGGATTGGCGGCGAAATCTTGCCTATTCTTTGATGGATCTCAAAGAAGGAGAATAGATGATCTTAAATAGGCAAAAAGATTTCTTATTTTTTGGTGTTTGGATCATCCTCAAACCCTAGGCTTCCGGCGCGATCGAGATCGAGATCAAAGAGGAAGAAGACTCCCAACCGAAATCTTCCTCCTTATTTCCCTCACATGTAGTACACGTGAGGAGTTGGGCTGGCCTTTTCGGGCCGGCCCACAAGCCCACCACTATGGGCCGTTACAGGCCAAGTGATACACACCAAGAAAAGCAATCGTCTAGCAAATCAATACTCAACTCTAGATAAACTGAAACACAATTTTCATAATACGGTGTTCATCCTGTGCATATTACATGGCCAAATCATACATACTTAGCAAATTAGATAAAAAATGTGTATTGTGTACTAGTACTAATGAACAAAATATTCTGAAAAATGTATATCAATTTACTTAGATGTTGTATTAGTTTGCTAGATGAGTAATTCACTTGATGTGCATTATTTGAATATATAGTCCGTACTGATACGAAACATATTATAAAAAATATGTGTCAATATACCTGGTGGTGTGTATGGGATCATCACTAGGTATGTGTCAAAGAGGCTTATAGTACATATCAGAAAGTCAATGAATATATATCACCTAGTCATGTAGTATATATTGATAAATATGATGTTTTGAAAATATGCATCAATTTATTTGGAGATGTGTATTGGAATATTTGATGACTAATTTGCTAAGTGTTTATCATCTAGTTATGTATTGTGTACTGGTAAGTATTATGTTCTAAAAACTATATATCAATTTATTTAAATATATATTAATTCATTAAATAATTAATTTATTTGATATATATCATCTAGTTATATAGTATATATTGATAAAAAAATATGTTTTAAGGACACAAAGGATAAACTTTTAATTTTTAGGCTTCTTTAGGATGGGCCACTAAAGTGGAAAGCCTTAATATTCCTTGCTCTCGTGCCCGCCCCATATGATTGCTGGTCGTATATTCGTCATCACGTGCATCGCAAAAGCGTGGGTACTGCCGACACTATTCGATCTCTCTCAAATTTTCGACTAGGGCTGTTAATGAGCCGAGCCCGAGCTTGGGAAGGCTCGAGCTCGGCTCGTTTCACAGAAGCTCAGGCTTGGGCTCGGTACCGATCTTTGTATTGGGCTCGAGCTCGGGCTTGCTTGGTAAAGCAAAGGCTCGGGCTTGAGCTCGTAAAGCTCGTTTCAATTACGAGCTCGGGCTCGGGCTTGATATGAGCTCGACACTAAAATTTACTAGTATCCAAATTACATACTACCAACTCAGCACTAAAACTTGCAATGCATTATTTTGTGCAAATTTTCAGTTAGCTAGCAGTCAGAAAGAAAAACTCTAACTGGCAACACTCCAGTCAAAAGGACTATATGCCTGCACCAACAAAGTGCCCATTTTGCAACAGATCCATGAAACAACCAATCACCTCTTGCTCAAATGCTCCTTCTCCCACGTAGGTTGGCTTGACTGCAATCAAAGAATTTTCAGCAACAAATAGGCCAGCACATCCTCAATAGCAAAAAACTTAAATAGCAATTGCAATTGCAGTTGTAACCTGCAAGTCTGAGCTAGATTACTTCGATCTAAATAACTTTGATTTGAATAGAAGTATAGAACTCTATTGCAACAAGTTACAACAGACATGAAACTCGCTGTATTGATGTATCAAACAAATTAACAAGCACACTAAGATAGAGATCTGCCGACATGAATTTTAATCTGCTGGATTTTTGCTGCTTCAAACTTGTCCTGGCATACCATCAGAGACCTGTTCATTCATTCCTGAAGGGAAAAAAATAATAAAGTTGCAATAATGTGAGGCTGGGACTTGGGAGCTGGATGTTGCAGTGTTTACATAGTTGCAGATTTATAGGCAAATGGACCCTACTGTTTGATTTGAGGTCCATAGATCCGTCGTTAAGCTAATTCTATCAACATTTCTTAACATTGGCCTCAACTTTTGGTTCTCAATTGCAAACATTTTCATGCAGTCACTCCTCAAAGTAACCCGTTTTATTAGCTCAAATTTTGGGTTAAGAGCTTTACAGAATAAAACAAAGACCTGATGTTCCACCATCCTAAAAGGATACTCATGCACTATAAACATCTTTGCAAGAATCTCTCTTATCTTGTCTTTATCATACTTGTAAGTTGCTAGCATTGCATGACCTTGAGTAACATCAAACGACAATAAGCTTTGTTTTAACTCTTTGTCTTCGCTAGACTTAGAAAGTTTTTGAGGCATGCAAGCTTTTAAATGTCTTTTAAAATGAGTTGTGGCACCCTCCTTCTTTCATGCCAATTTAGCACTACAATAATTGCATTTTGCCTTTGTGTTGCCATCTACTGTTACAATATCAAATTCAGTTCACACCTCATATCTCTTCCTCCTGTTTGGGTCATCCCAAGATTGTTATGTACCCATTTCTTTCATTTCATCCATTGCATCATCTTTATCAATAATATTTTCCAATTCAACAAGTTCGTTTGCATTATAAGCTATAGAGGCATGTTGATCGAATTTAGGTTGGCCATCTGACATTTCTTGAAAAATATAAACAACCAATCAAATTACATATTTAGTACATAACTACATAAGCATGCCATACTGCCATACAAAGCCTATTCAAGGCCAAAACAAAATCAATCAAATTTAGATGCCAATTCATTTAAACACTTGAAAGCATAACATTCAGCCCTCCTCCCAAACACGTTTTCATAAAGAAATAATAACAACAATAATAACAGAAACAGATGATGGACGGTAGAGGAGCTGAGGAGTGAGGACTGAGGAGCAAAGAGATGATGGACAGTGAGGAAAGAAGAGGAAACTCACCAGCAAGTCGGGGTCGGCCGGTTGGGGGTCGGCGCCGCAGCAACTCAGCAAGTTGGGGTCGGGGGTTGGGGAAGATTCTGGAGAAGCAAGTCGAGGGGTCGAGTTGTCAAGGTCCAGATGATGGAAGGGGTGAGGGGTTCGGAGGAGAGGGAGGGCCGGAGGGGTTTGGAGGGCGAGAGGGGTTTGGAGGGAAGCAGGGGTAAAGGGGGTTTGAAGCCTTTAAGGGTTTGGAGGGGGGGGGGGGGGGGTTCGGTGGTGTTGTCTGTGGAGTCGGGCTTCACGGCCGGCAGTGCGGCGCGCGGGCGAAGGGAGGCAGAGCATGGCAGGGCCGGGGCTTCAGCCTGCAAGCCTTCGAAGTTCGAAGGTAATAGGACCAGTCGGGCAGACCGACAAAGCTAGTTAGAGCCTTGGAGGTGGAGGATGGTTGGAGAATGGAAAAGAAACTAGGGCAGAGCTGCGCCGCAGCAAGTCGGGGAAGGGGATCGCCGGATCGGGATTCGGAAATCGGGAGAGGGCTGGGAGTGGGAGAGGCCGAGAGGGAGACTAGGACATCTGGGGTGGTGGGGCCTGGGGAAATCAGCAAATAGTCGATCGGGAGGGGGCTGGCCGGGTGGGAGTCGATCAGCAAATGGTACTGGGAGATTTTTGTTTAGGCTGGGCCGGCTGAGAGTCTTTCATTTGGACTGGGAGACTAGAGCTCATTTGGGCTCATGAGTTGCTCGGATTTGGGTGTAAACGAGCTTCATATTAGGCTCAAACTTGTTTGACTAACGAGCAGAACTCGAATCGGATTTTTATTAAGCCGAGTCGGCTCATTAACAGCCCTATTTTCGAGCTCATTAACAGCCCTATTTTCGACCACGCCCTATCCATCTCTCTATCAAATAATCGATGCATAGTGCCCCGCCTCGCCAACAGCGCGAAAAGCCAAAGCGAGACAAAAGAAATCAAGAATCCCCCCTCTATCCATTTCTCGAGTAAAAGAAGCCCGTGGATTGGGATTTTTGTAGAGTTTGGACGCCGATCCGGCTCTCGGATGCGCTCCCTCTCTCGCCCCTCCGTTGCTCCAACCATCGAATTCTTGGGAGCTTTCGATCCCCGCCGACCGCGGATGCTCGCCGCCGACTCGATGCCGAGGACTGCGAAGCCTGGCATGGGGATCCCCGGGGGCCACCGGATCCGGTGCCTGAGGGGAATGGCTTTCGTGAAGCTAGGGTTTCGGCAGCGGTCCGCTCAAGAACCAAGAAGAGAGGGCGGGAAGGCCGACTTCGTCCGTTGGATGAGCTGCTTCAAGGATCCCATGGGGAAGGGGAAGAAGGTGGAGGTGGAGAAGGTCCGCGGCGGGGAGGACCTCTGGGATGCGGCTGCCATGGCGGAGCGGGGGAGTTTCCCGGAGCATCTTGTCATAATGGTTAATGGCTTGGTTGGAAGGTACATGTTCATCTCTCTTCTCCTTTGGGCTCTGTGGCTCCTTTATCCTTGGGTTGTTCTTGATCCAGGTTTTAACATCTTTATCATGCTCTTGTTTTATGATTTTGGTTATAAAGAAACAAAGTGATCTTCTATGTTGAGTTCGGTGACAAGTCTTGCTAATTGTCACTTTTTCCCTTCTTCTACTTGATCATAGTGCCGAAGATTGGAGATTTGCTGCGGAGCAGTTTGTGAAAAAGCTTCCAAATAAAGTAATTGTCCATCGTGAGTTTTTCTGTCATCCCTAATCTCCGGGATTCTTGCAGTCGTCCATAAGTCATCTTGAAAGAATGATCTATGATTCCATTCTCAAGTTTTAAATTTGATTCATATCAACAATAAGCACTGTAAATTCATGCTATATATGGTAGGCAAATTATGAAAAGCAAGGATATTAATCAACAAAACAAAATAATATAAATTTAGTTGATTTTAGGCTGGTTGCTTTATTTAAATTTACAAAAATAACTTCCTCCTATATGGTAATCAGCTTTGCTTTTCGTTCTTTTCACACAAGGCCAAATTATGTGAAGAGCCATATGTTACTTGCAAAATTTAGAATTAGTCTGATTGCATCACAGAAATTTGAAAACTCTGTTTAGTTTTGACCAGGCCAAATGTGTTTTGGTTTCTTTAAATTCAATTTAAGGTTCAATTTTTTGGTCCAAGGAATAATAAAAAAAGGAAAATACAAAAATAAAAAACTAAGATATTAAAGCAGATATTTTGAATACGTTTCAGAGTATGTCATATAGTTTGGAACCTTTGGGCATATTCTATACACTCTTCCATGTTCTAACACCTAACACCTTCTCAAATTTATAATAGTTATCAACAAAAAAACTTTAAAACTCTAAACAAGTAGAAGAAAATTTACAGAAATGGCACTTGACTATGAACCATTTTAAAATCATAATATGTTATTTGTTCAGAATTTTGAACACCAGATACATACGTTCATGTTGAAATATTTTTTTTAAAAACAAAAACTTAAATGTACTAGTTTGCGAATTTCATTGCACTATGATACTTCAAAAAATGTAAGCAAGGTTTTTAAGATCTTGCTTAGTTTAAAATAATTTGAAACAATGACATGAGAATAATATTATTTCAAAATATCATGTTTCTCTTTAATATCTTGCAACCGAACACCTACATACTTGTAAATCTACTTAATAATTGCAAAATTTGAATTATTAATCTCAATAAAAATGCTTTTCTAGAGGCTTAATTTATTAACCAGAGCATGCTCAATTTAAAAATAACTAAATATTTTAAAAAATTTACCCCACATGTTAATTTTGGCTGAAATTCTGAAATCAACCTCCATTTGGCCTGAGGCGCTTCAGTTTCAGTTTCTAGACTAAATTAGAAACAGTGGATTGTAAAGCGTGTCTAGGACGTGTTTTGCCCATTTGTCATGATAGAAGTTCAAAAGTTCTCACCTATTATATTGTGCTAATATGCTACACATAAACAAGTTTTACTCTTATCATGAGTGATCTTGTCCCCATATTTTTGCCTCTCTGACTTTTTGCACATGATTTTTTGCTTCCAAAGTTTTCTTGTTTTTTTTTACCTATCCTTGTGCATTTGTTCGTTCTCTAAATAAATTGCCATTTTAGCATGGACTAGTAAGTAGGCATGTGCAGTGCATGTTGCAGGGAAGAGAGAGAGAGAGAGGGCGGGGGAGGGGGGGGGGGGGCTGATAGAGTCCAATTGGTTTAAAGTCAAATCAAAGAGTCCATTATATAGGAGTTGATTGAGGGAAAGAGTCCAATCTGTTTGGGAGTTTTATGAAAGGAGTCTTGATTAGAAAAGGATGGACATAGTGTATGTAGTAGTTAACATAGGGAGAAAGCCAGTGGCATAATTAACATACTTTTAAGATAAATAGAAGGGGTATTGTTGGTATAAACAGTGATGGACTGAATCATGAAGGAATATTCGTTGATTTTAAAACTGTCATTTTATATGTAGCATAGATGACAAGGTGTGCTAGTGTAGTTGTCAAATAATTCAGGCAACGCTGGGCAATATACCTACTAATGGCCAAAGCAATCGCATAAGTGTTCTCAAACCATTGCCTAAGAGGTAGCAATCGATTTTTAATTCTACCACTACATTTATTTTCTCTTTTGTTCTGTCAAAAAATTAGCTTTCTGCCATAGCTTTAGGCATAAATTGGTGAATGTGTAGCACTAATACTCATGAACAAATAATTGCGCTTTCAAATATGTTTTAAGTTGTAAAATGTGATGAAAAAATGATAGAAGTATGACATATGACTTGTCATTGAGCCTGAGAGATGGAGATTGCTTAGCTTCCTCTGTCCAACTTGTTGGCGATTGGAAGTCTAAAGTCTTAAATGAAGTACCCTTTTATGATCACCTTTTCTTTTTAACATTCTAAGTAGTTTTTATTCTCTTCTGATGGAAATTAGTTTTTATCTTTGGTCCAATATCTACCATGAAAATAGAAGGATAAAGAATATTCTCTGCAGACAGTCTAATACGTATATTTTATGTGCATGCATATGCAGAAATATATCTTTATCTATTCCTATTTGTTGTTTGCTTATTTGTGTGTTCAACAAATAATTGTGCTTTCAAAATATGTTGTAATTTGTAAAATATGATGGAACATATGATAGAAGTACATTACATATGACTTTGGCCCCATTTGGGGGAGCTTTTGGAGGGCCAAAAAGCACTTTCTGGCCCTCTAAAAGCACCTTTAGATAAAAAATGGTGTGTGGTAAAAATTTCGGGAAGCTGTTTCAGCTTTTTCGGAAAGCTGAAAACAGCTTTTTGGCAAAAGCTCCATTTTGGAGCTTTCCAAAAACGCTGTTTTGAGTTATCGGAAAGCTCTATTTTTGACTAAAATACCCCCACTTAAAAAAAAATTCCTTCCAGAATGCCCCTCTCACGGTCTGTTTGTCTCCCACACCGCTGTTCGTCTCCCACCCACCCCCTCCCCCTCCCTCGCCGCCGCCCCCATGCCCCTGCCCCCATGGTGGGGAGGTGCCGAAGATCTCCCCCTTCCCGCGGCCGCCGCCGGCCACAACATCCTCGTCACGGATGGGGAGGTGCCGAAGAAGGAGCTTGACCGGTCGCCGCGGATGTCCCCGCCCCCACGGTGGGGAGGTGCCAAAGAAGAGGAAGAAGAAGGGGGCGCCCTCCCGCTTCCTGTAGCCGCCGGCGGTCACGACTCGCCCCCTCCCATGTCTGCCATGGCTCGGCCTCTTTCCGACGCCATTGACCTCGCGGGAGGAGAGCACTTCACAGGGGCCAGCCGTGGCCACCGAGACTGCCGCAGGCGCCGCCAGCCACGGCTCGGCCCCCTCCCGCGGCCTGGCCCCCTTCCGGCGCCGTTGGCCATGCGGGAGGAGAAGAAAGGAGAAGGGGGGAGAGGAAGGAAGGAGAAGAAGAGAAGAGAAAAGAAAAGAAAAAGAAAAGGAAAAAAAAGAAGAAAAGGAAAGAAAAAAAAGAGAAGAAAAGAAAAGAAAAAAAAGAAAAGAAAAAGAAAAGAATAAATAAATAAATAAATAAATATGTATATAAATGAATGAATGAAAGAATAAATAAATAAGATAATAAATATATATATTTCAATGAATAAAATAATAAATAAATAAATAAATGCATAAATAAATATATACGAATGAACGTATAAATAAATTTATAATATTTTATATATTTATTGTTGTATTATGCTATAAATATAATATTATATTACATTATATCATAATACATTAATATGTTATTTTAAATAATTTAATATTATGTTATATTATGAAAAATTAATTTATACTAATAATTATAATATTTTATATCTTTATTATTGTATTATACTATAAATATAATATATATTACATTATATCATAATATATTAATATGTTATGTTAAATAATTTAATATTATTTATATTATGGAAGATTAATTTACTCTAATAATTATATTACTATTATGCTATGCTATACAATGTCATATTACTATATTATAATAATATTATTTTATATTACAGTAATATTATACTATATCGTATATTATGTATTAATATATGTTATGTTTTATTATGCTCTGTTGTATAATACTATGCAATGTCCTTTATGGTAATTTTATCATATAAAAGTACTTTTCAGTTTGTTTACCAAACATATGTTAAAGTGCTACAACACTTTAGAAACTATAATTACCAAACAGCAAACAACTTTTTATAAAAGCTCTATTTTCAATATCTCTACTTCCAACAGCTCTACTGCCAACAACTTCCCCAAACAGGGCCTTTGTCATCTTAGCTTGAGAGATGGAGATTGCTTATCTTCTTCCGCTGTCCAACTTGTTGGAGATTGGAAGTCTAAAGTCTTGAATGAAGTACCTTTTAATGATCACTTTTTCTTTTTAACATTCTATGTAGTTTTTATCTCTTCTAATGCAAATCACTTTTCTCTATGGTCGAATATCTATCATGAAAAAAGAAGGATAAAAAAAAGTCTTTGCAGACACTCCTGTACGCATATTTTGTGTACATGCATATGCACAACACATATGTTGATCTATTCCTATTTGTTGTTTGTTTGTTTGTGCATGCATATTTAGATAAATATAAATTTATGACGTATAATATACAAATTTATATGGATATGCATGTTTGGGTTGCTTAGGCATCTAAGTTAGGGCTGTTCACCTGTAACAATGGTGCTAGTGTTGGGATGGTAGCATAGCACTCCATTGTCATATCTTGTACACCTTCCTGATCTATGATGGCCTTAGTGGGAGAATAAAAAAACTGATCTGCAGGTGTATATTCACTTCACAATTCTAAATTATATGGATATTGGTAATTTTGGGAGATGTCAGCACTGTGGCAACGATCAAACAAGTAGGTGGGTTTCAAAATGTCAAAGAGTGTGCACTTTATAATGTGGACTGATGTGTCTGATACTATAGATTTGTATTTTTCAGACATTTATAATGTGTAAGCATGAGGATGTTGCTGTTTGAGAGAGTTAGAAGAACAAATTCTTCTTTGCTACTTTGTGAGTGATTTGGATGGAGAGAGATAAAATTTGCTAGATAAAGCTAGATAAAAAGAGCTAAATAGATGTTTTAGTGAACTATTAAGAGGATTTTAAGGGACTAGAGTTTTTAGCTTTTGGGCTTCTAGAAGCATGGCCTTCCTGTTGTTAGAGTTGTGGGTAGCCTTTTTTCATTGTTTTCATGCCTTTTTGTTTTCCTTTGCTTTGTGCTCTACCTTCGTATCTCCATTAATAACAAGGAAAGAAAAGTGTGGCCTGTTTTTCAATTTTTAAGCCATGAAGTCAACCAATAATTTGTGCATTCAGCTAATTGAAAAATTTGCATTCTGCTTATACAAAGCTTTTTTTAATATCTTAGGCCCCGTTTGGCAGAATTGTTAGCAGTAGAGCTTTTGGAAGTAGAGTTTTTTGAAGTAGAGCTTTTATAAAAAGCTATGTGCTATTTGGTAACTACGTTTCGAAAATGCTGTCGAACTTTAATATGTGTTTGGTAAACAAACTGAGAAAGTATTTTTGGTATGACAAAATGAGCATAAAAGATATTACATAGTATCATATAATAGAGTATAATAAAATATAATATGTATTAATACATAAATTTATGATATAGTAGTAATATAATAAAATATAATATTATTATAATATTAGTAATATAATATTGTATACTATAGCATAATAATATAACATAACTTACTTGCAAATGTGAGACTGCAGATTTTTGTAATATAAAGAGATATTTTTTGTAATTATAATATTTTATCATGAGTATTTTGGTCCAAAAAGAAAAAAAATTTATAAATCAAAACAGCTTCCTGACGCATGCTAAAAGTGCTTTTCCAAAGAAACTGTTTTAGCTTTTTGACAAAGCTAAAACAACTTTTCGATTTTTTGTACCAAACACTCTTATTTTATCTAAAAGTACTTTTGAAAGGTCAGAAAGTGCTTTTTGGCCCATCATAAGCTCCGCCAAATGGGGCTTAGTCTCTCATGTATTATCTCATTGAAAAGTTTGTAGTATGCCTGCGGAAAGCTCCTTGAAACATTTTAGTCTCTCATGCATTTGGTAAGCTAGAAAGGGCTGATTTAAGTATCACCTTAGTTCCAAGAGGAATAGCTTTGATTCCATATAAATGGTCTCTTATTCATTTCTGTAAAGATATGTAAGTTTCATATGTCAAGCAAGCCAGATAAATGAAATTCAAAATTTCAGCAACTTTGGGAACTAAAAAGTTTGTTTTAAGTCGAGAATACGCAAAATTATACGAGCATGAAAAACAAGCCTTATCCAATCTATATAGGTTTTGTGTTCCTTGGCTAGTGGCTCGTCCAAGGAGCAGTCTTCTGTAACACCAAGTGTCTTGAAATCCTTTGAGGCTATTTCTGTGCATCTAGGTGATGAAACAATTGTTAAGATCAGGTTTTAGATTTTTTCAAGAAGCATTTTCGTTGTTTATCTCTGTCATCTATAGCCTCTGATTTCGTGTCCGTAAATCAGAAACATGTATATAAAAGAGCATAGAAGTCACATTGATAGTTGAGAATGTGTTGGCAGACTAACTGGGATGATATGCTGGGAGCAATAGAGGCCAAAAAGACACTTGTATGGTCGGATTTGGATTTGTACAGAAGGCTTAGGAAGTCTTCAAAAGAAGAGGTTAAAGCTGGGAGAATCTTCTTGAGTAATTTTACTAGTTTTCTGATTACAGCCAATTCTACATAAATTTATATCTGGTTTTATTTTCAAAAAATTGAAGTCACTCCCCCCACCCATGGGCATCCAGTGGGTGGGGGGACCTGATTTTCTCCCCAAGCTTATCAGTAACATAAGCACTTATACAGGGAATACAATCAACTTATAGATAGGAAGGACTGCAACATTTCACAGTAATTCCAGTATATCAGAAGAGGCTTGGATTAGGGGCTGCTAAAATTAGCAATTAATTGTGGAGGGGTATTCGAGATATCATAGGCAGTCAGGTTTATAATAGCAAGGCTTGGAGTTTGGTGGCAAGTCAATGATCAACAAGAGCATGGGAGTCTGGGACTATTGGAAACAAAGGGTGAAGGAGAAATATTGGCTCAGCATAGGAGCATTGGTTGAAAGGTGGGGCCTTTATTGAAGGTGGGGGTGAAGGTGGTAGTTGAGTGGTCATAATGGTAGCAGAGAAGGCAGTTTGAAGAGATGTAGTATAGATGCTGAATGCTGATATGGATTTATGCCGAGACTAGCCTATAGGCTTGTCCATGCATGTTAAGTCATATGGAAAGAAAAATTGCTTAAAAGTACATAAATATACCTATTTGTATGAAAATGAAAGTAATTAGATACTAATAAAATATTTTGAAGGAGTGGAGTTTTTAAGGCAGTTGGCAGAGAGAGACAGTGGTTTCGGATGATGGTCAGTTTCACAAATCTAAATCTGAATAGGATTCATATTTACTAAGAGATCTGTATATAGTTCCAATTTTTCCCATGGACATAAGTTCCAAAGGCCTTGGCTTGTGCTTTTTTTAATATAGTAAAGATATAACAAAATACAGCCATAAAATAGTGAGGTTGATAATATTATGTGTAAAAACCAATTGGATAGATTTTTAGAAATGGAGGATAGATCTTGGATGAAATGGAGAAATTAGTATGGACTGGTAGTAATATGGTTGAACTACTGCCTATCAGGCAAGTTCTTTTCAGAGCACCTGAACATTGTAGCCACAATATCTGAGGGGAAATTGAACATGAACCGGTTGTTTCATCAAAGTGAGAAATTGGAATGATATATATCTTATTGCTGCTGGTGCAATCTCCATGGTTCCTAAGTACATGTATATGGATATATTTTCTTGCTTCTTTTGATAAGTTAATAAACTTCCCTCAAAGGACTTAATAAACTTCCCTCAAAGGACTTCTTTTGCTATCCACCCATCTCTCTCTACTGTTATAGACAGAAGTCCTTAAGCCACAACTCATGTGTCCTTGAGTTGTCAAGTTCGTGTCTCATCCTCTATGTACCTCCTCCTGTGAAGAATACACCCCCTAGATTCAACTATCTCTAAGGGTGAGAGAAAACGGAAGTTCATGAAACAAATTTAGGAGTGTATTTATTAATGAACTTGGCTTTGAGAGGGGAAAAATGAATTAGATGGGACCACAACCTTCCACCCTTTAAACATGCATTGCTTGTGCTCCATTCTGATAAATATAATATAAGCTTGCTGAAACATGGGAAAACCTAAATGAAATCAAAAAGTCAAAAAACCAGTGCCCTCATTTGCCTTATGTTATTAGATTTCCACGAGCATTTTTAATATCTTCTCTTAGTCAGTTTGTTGGATGGTAAAAAAAAAGGAAAAAGAAAAATGATAGCCCTGGTATACTATCCTATATAGTCTTTTGTGAGGATAAAACATAAGCGCCTTTTTTTTCTTCTTTTCTTTTATTAGCAAAATAATTCAACATAATCTTTGTCAAGCAGGGAGTGAGTGTAATACTTCAAGACTGACATTTGATGGAGTTGATTTGATGGGTGAGAGGCTAGCAGAAGAGGTAATTTTGTTAATAAAGCCACTTGTTTTACATGTTTTCACTCCCCTGTTTAATAGATTTCTTGCGCTTATATGTTTGCTCTTTTACATTTCATGAGTTTTATGTCGGAAAGAAGTTTTGATTTCATGAAAGAAGTGTGTGTATGAACCTGATGTTTTGTAGGTCCGTTCAGTTGTTAAGCAGAGAGGAGGCGTACGGAAGATCTCATTTGTGGCTCATTCATTGGGTGGCCTGGTAGCCAGATATGCTATTGGAAGGCTTTATGAGCTACCTCCTGCTGATGCCAAGGACCAGTTTGATGAAGAGGGGTGTTTGGATGGTAGAATAGCTGGGTTAGAACCTATGAACTTTATAACATTTGCATCACCCCATCTGGGTTCAAGGGGGCATAAACAGGTAGAAATATATTTCTTGTTTCTTGATCCAAGTGCACTTTTTTATGCTGCATAAAATACTGTCTTTGAATGCATTATTCTTGTGGTAGTCTAGGACACCATTTTGGACTGGAAATAATAGGGTAAGTGGTGCATGTACGCAACTTGTAGATTGAATGATGAGGGTCGTGCAAAAGAAAAGGGGTAACATTTTGTAGCATCACTGATTTTTGTGAAAGTAAATCAAAATTGATTGAGAAATAAAAGTGAAAAAATGGAACAGTAAATTCTTAGAGCAAACTCATACAAAGCATTATAGCTTCATTATTCTGTCATTGCTTATATATTTGTTAATTGAAAATGTCATAAACAATATCTGGAATGCTGTAATCATTTGATATATCTTGTCTGGCATTATCAACAATCTCATTTCTCTATTGATGTATTTGGAACACCAGAGATGATGTATCTAGTGTAGTCAAATGAATTTTTCATCCACAGCCTTTTCTTTGGAGGATGGAGTATGTTTTTATTATATCCGTGTTAGTTCTCATCTGGGATTTGAAACCTTTCAGTCAAAAGATTTTGAGAATAGGAAATATGGAAACTACATGGAATATTAATTTCACGAACACTTGCATCACTTCTTCAGTTATCTGCCATTACCACTTGGTCTTACCTGGTAAGGAAGCTTGCAAGTTGCAACAAACTATTCATGCTCTAAGAAGCTGCAAGCTTAATGCATTAACTATAAGTGCAATCAATATATCTTATAACAAGTCTTCAGAATTCTTTGTGACCGCACTATATATATCAAGAATATGATAGTAACATGACTTTGAATCCTTTTACCGTAAATATCTTTTTAGCAACTTTGTTCATCTAGCAACTATTGAATCAAAGGCCTTAAAGGTTTAGTTGAAATTCCCTCTCAACTAAATTTGTTTTAGCCAGGATTTGGCACCAGATCATAGAGGGCTATTGTTAGGTTGATTGCCAATCATAAAATTGCTCAATCCCTCCACACATATTCTCAACTTTGAGTTCTGCTCTATAGCCAACTTTATATTTGATGGGAGAAGGCTTGGATGAAGAAGATGGATAAGTAGTGTTGCTATCATTATAAACCTCTCTATATCAAAATGAGTTACTACATTATATGCACTAATTATCACACCAAAGTGTTATGTTTGTTTCTTATAGCGGCGACTGTTCATGAATGTTTTCTCCTGTTCATGTTACTTTGGCAAGTATCGGTCTTTTTTTGTATTATATTTTCTTGGTGTTTAGAGATTTTGCATGGTACTTTACATAAACAGTGCTCCTTTTTCAAGTTCAAACTCATCTCATGTCATTGATTTTCTAACTTTTAAATCAAAGGACTTCCATAATCAGAATGTTCTGCCCTATGCCTGTGTCATTTCACCAGATTCCTTTCCTATGTGGTCTTCCTTTTTTGGAGCGAAGGGCATCCGAAACTGCACATTTGATAGTTGGGAGGACTGGAAAACATCTATTTCTTACAGATAATGATGATGGAAGACCTCCACTTCTCCTACGAATGGTTGATGACTGCGATGATGTAAAGTTCAGGTTTGAATTCCTGGTTCTTTATTTCTTGTCAGTTGCCACTATCTATTAAGTCTGGACCAAGGTTCTCAAAACCAACCCGAATTGTCTTGTTCGGGGCATATTATACCGTACTGCCTGGTTTGGGGTGTATTGTGTTGAATCGTTGCCGAACTAAGTTGGTAAGGGGGTTTGGTTCGGGACTCAGTAGGAATTGGCCCAAATCAATTTGAACAGAGGGGAACCACCTGGTTCTGCTCGGTTCAACTTGGTTCGGATTGACACCTGTGGGTTCTGAGCTAATAGTTGAAGAGATAGAGAAGAAAGGGCTTCCAGACCACTCTCCTTCTAAAATTTTGAAGGTTTGGGAGTGTGGTGAAGTGTGGAAAAGAAAGGGAAGGAGGGATTTTGTAGGCCGAAATCCTTGATCAAGGAAGAAAAAGATAAAATCTTCTTCTCTCTTCTCATTTTTCTTTCAAGCCTGAAATAGGCCAAAAATTGCTAAAACAAGGGGAGGTCATGCTTTCTTTTTCTTAAAAAAAATTTGGCATGATTTCATTGCATGCTGTAGATTTAAGGGTGATTTGTTCATTAAAGTAGAAATCATTATTTTTTGTTGGTTGTGTAATTTTTAAATTAAAAAATATATTTTTGGTTTAAAATGGGGTTATTGCTTGTTGCAATGGTAAAAGCTTGGACTAACAAGTGCAATGGCATAGTTCGTCTTGGGGCTGCCACTTTGTATTAAAAAATGCCAATATTAGATTTGTCCCTAATTCACCCCTCCTAGGATCCTAGATTGTCAGTAACATAATTGAGTAATGGCCTTTTATATTTTTGGTTTAAAAATAATATTTCAAAAATAATGTTCAAAAATTACAAAAATTGATAGCATGTTTGTAGTGTGCATGTTATTTGCTGTCTTTTTTTGACAGCAATTTATTTAAATTTGAGCATAGTTAAAGCTCCCCAAACCTAAGTCCAAATTCATATAAGTTTCAACAGATAAATAGTGACTAAGGCATGCCCATGGACTAAGAAATATATATCTACTAACCCCTATTAGGGCCCTACAGTAATCCAAATTTAAATTAGTTTATTAGGTATTTTCTAATTAAATATTAATATTTAATTATTATATTAAAAATAGTATTCTATACAGATAATTTAGAAGTATTTTCTGAAGTAATACAACCATTTTTCACTAGAATGTAAATTTCAAAATTTTTAGATATTTAATAACTTAAAAAATATTAAGTCAACTAAAAATAATGAAAAATTGAATAATGTATATTGGTAATTGGACATATTTTCTTGAAAAATATGCATAGTTTTTACATAACTCTTATAATTATTACATGTATTAAGTGAAATTATAGAAGACACTAATATGCCTAGAAATAAATAATATTTTTTTTATTTTGTAAAAAAGTGTCGATCCACTTTATGCAAGTCATGATAATGAATGAAGTGGTTTATGATGATGGCCATCAAACTTGTAGAAATGGATTCAAAAATGAAGAAGGACGAGCATGTTGATATTGGTTGGTAGCAAGGATCACTGTGCCGGTACCAGGGCTCGTACCGGTTAACCGGTGGTATGGTTTGTTATGTCCCTATGTTGTTTCGTGCCGGACACGTACCAACACAGAAGAGGGTGGGGGAGAGGAAGAATGGGAGAGGAAGAGAGAGAGAGAGAGAGAGAGGGAGGGGGGATAGGAAGACGGAGAGGGAAGAAGTGAGGGAGAGAGGCGGTGAAGGTTGGTGGATACGATAGAGAGGGCGGGGAGAGGAAGAACGTAAGAGAGGAAGAGAGAGAGAGAGGGAGTGAGAGAAAGAGAGAGTGAGAGAAATGGAGGCCGTCGAAGGCCCGTGGATGGCGAAGAGTGGCGCAGAGGGGCGGAGAAGGGTTCTACCCCTCCAGATCCTTGTTTTGTTCGAAATAGGAGTCCATTGAGGCTCCTCTTTTTATTTTAAAAATTTTAAGAGAAGTTGGCAACCTACTTGCCGACTTTACTTAATATTTTCAAAATTAAAAAAGTCATTTTTTATTTTAAAAATATTAAGTGAAGTCGGCAAGGGGGTTGCCAACTTCACTTAAAATTTTGAAAATAGAAAAAGGAGCTTCGATGGGCCCCTTTTCGAACGAAACAGGGGTTTAGAGGGTGGAGCCCCTACTTAGCCCCTCCGCGCCACTCCCCGACCCTTCGCCGCCCTCTGACGGCCTCCATCTCTCTTCCTCTGTCCCTCTCTCTTTTCTTTTCTTTCCTTCATTCTCTCCTCTTCCTTCACTGTTTTCTTGTTTTGAATGCTGAAATCGTCCCGATCCATCGATGGCACGGCTCGGTACACCCTGAACCAGGTTTTCGGAACGATTCCGTATTTCATGGTTGGGAGCATGGCGTAATGATCTTAGCATCATTGGAGATGCAAGTGGTGCGGTGCAGAGTAGAGAAGGGATGGCTGACGAGATTGAAGAAGTACTTGGTTGGTGTTATTCGATGTGAATGGATACAAGAAATGTTTATATGAGGTTCGACATGTGCTGAAGTACTTTCATGAATGCAAGGAGAGTAAGGAAAAAAACACAGAGAACTAGGCAGAGATTGATCATCAAGAAGTTGAATGATGATCATATTACTCTAGGGATTCAGATGAGTATGAGTTATTGTACATAGATGACACTGGAGGCCTAGATTCAGGCTGCGATACAGGGTAGTCTGAATGATCAGTGGTAGAGGGAGGTTTTTAGGCACAGGGCACAGTTTGGCCCCTCACAATGCGAGATATTATTGGTAAAGGTGGCAACCAGATAGCATCTATGTTTAGGTCTTGTATGGGAAAAAAGGGTAAGAAGCCTCGAGATATACTAGAAGAGGCCATCATTCATGACTTAGATCCACCTGCTTTCCCTAGTAAAGACTCAAAGCAGCTCGTCAAAGATAAGAAAAGGGATATGTGGAGAGCTATTACATCTTGGTTCCACCATAGTACCATCCCTCCAAATTTACTACTATCTTGCTCTTAGCTCCAAGCTAGGTAGAGTATCAATCCCGCCGAATTAAGTGATATTTTTGGTGAGTTGCTTGATGATAACAATGGTGAGCTGGAGAGATGGATAGCATTTGCAATTTGCTTGATTGCACTTGCAGCTGATGGTGGTTCTATTTTGGGTTGCCATCAAATAAGCTCGAGGTTAACAATCCAAATCCTCTCACAAATGGTCTCCTCCAATGGTTTGGAAGTGCAACTTTTTGACCTTTCTCCTTAGTACAAGCAATGACAGCTTTTGTCAGAGTGTTGGTGATCTGCGACTACTTCCTAGCAACAACAACAAGCAGCGACTACTATTGCAGTGGGTAGGACTGAAAATGGGCTCGGATTAGCCCGAGGCCTATTGGGCCAAGCCGGCTTCGGGTTGAGCTTGGTCTTACAAATCAAGCCTGAAAACGTTCCAGGCTAGGCTTGGGACTATCGTCAGCCTGGTTTGAGCTCGGCTCGAAGCTCAAGCTCAAAAATAGGCCTAGTCTGAGCTTGAGAATAAGTCTACTTCGCTCCATGCATTCACTCGCTCTTTGCCACTATCCGTTCTCTCCCCTCTCCTCTCTCTACCCTCTTGATATCTCTCTTCACGCTCTCTTCCCTCCCTCTTAATCTCTTCCCTCCTCTCTCCTCCTCCCCCCCCCCCCCCTTGTCCATCTTGATTCCCCTCTCAATCTCTTGATCTTCTCTCTCCCTCCCTATCTTTCTCCGTGCTCTCCCACTCCCTCAATTTCTCTTTCTCGGTCTGTTTTCTCCCTCTCAGTCTCTTCGCTTGCTCTCCCTCCCACTCTCTTTCCTCTCTCTCCCCCTCCCAATCTCTCTCTCCTCTCTCTTCTCCCCTCATGCTTTCCTGACCCCTCTTTCATTTTATGTTGGAGGAGAAGCTAGGGCCTAGATTCAGGCTGAGCTTGGGTTTGGGCTTGGGTTGAGCTATGGTTAGAATTTTGAAACAAATTGGGCCTTGACATGGCTCAAAGACCAAAACTTTTTAGGTCCAGGCTCTTGCTGCATAGAAACCCAGTCTGGCCCAGCCTGATTCCAGCTCTTGCTTTGGTGTTGCCTGGCAGCGGTGGCAAGCAATGTTGCTGCTGCTGGTGGCAGCGCATGCAGCAGCAACAAGAAGCAACTGCTATTGTCGGTGATGCTTCCGGGGAGCAGCGGCAAGTATAGTGTTACACTTTAAAGGTAACACAGATTCCTGGTAAAAGACAGTTGCAAGCTGTTTTACGCTTATCATGTAAAGACGAGGAGGATGAGGTGTTGAGGATTGTGCCTCAGAGCCTTTGGAGCCTGTGGACTTGATCGTCAGGTAGCCTTCCCATCTCCTTTGCTGGAAAATTTTGTAAAAATGAACAGACGTTAGAAAGAATAAACTGAGCCAATAAATTGCTCTGTGTGTCTTTCGTGTGTGATACCTTACAAAATACCTATGCTTGGTTGAAAGGTGTCCTTGTTCTAAGCATCTCTTGTACAGACTTGTCTGGCGTTGTCTAACTGAAATGGAGCTGCCTGGTCAGAAAGTTTGCGTTGATTATAGGATTTTCATCATAGCTAAATTTCTGCCCTTTCTTCTATTATTTGCACATGGTTTTGAACTAACATTTGATTTGGAAATTAAGTATTTGATTGTGACCTATTTTTCATCTTTTGGAATTACGACTCGTGTAATTTTGTATGAATTTTGATAGAACTTTTATGTTGGTCATTGATAGTGTATGCTTGAAAGAAATAATCTTTTTGGTTGTTCGGGAGAGTACGTTCCTTGATTAATTGCTGTAGATCGTATGGTATTTGTGTTATTTATATAATGATTTCTAGATTGTAATATACTTTTTATTTGAAAAATTCATTTGTCTAATTTACTTAATGTTTAGTTTTATTAATTATAGTATTACTGTTCATTTTCAATTGCTTTTTGTTTATTTTGGAAATTTAGTAGGATGAATGATGTATCGTAATTTTATTGTCCTCTTATGGCATGAATTATGATTGTTTAATTGCTTACTGTTTATTTTCCTTACTACTAGTATATGCTTGTGTATAATTGCATTATATTGTTTAATTGCTTAGGGGACTGTCTTAGCTCTAGGTGGCCGCTTAAGCAACTGCTTAAGCCCTGTTTGGGGGAGCTGTTAGTAGTAGAGCTTTTGGAAGTAGAGCTGTCTGAAGCAGAGCGTTTATAAAAAACTGTTTGCTGTTTGGTAAATACATTTCTAAAATGCTGTGGCACTTTAATATGTATTTGGTAAACAAACTGAGAAAGTACCTTTGTATGACAAAATGACCATAAAGGACATTACCAGTATTATACAACAGAGCATAATAAAATATAATATGTATTAATACATAAATATATGATATAGTATAATATTAATGTAATGTAATATAGTATTATTATAATATAGTACTATAACATTATGTATTATAGAATAATAATTTAATATAATATTAAATTATTTAACATAACATATCAATGTATTATGATATAATGTAATATAATATTATATTTATAGCATAATACAATAATAAATATATAAATATTATATACAATAATAAATATATAAATATTATAATTATTAGTGTAAATTAATTTTTCATCCTTCTAATGACCATTTATCTCTCTAACAAATTTTCTAGCTAGGTGATAAAATTGGTTAAATAATTACTAATATTTTTATTTATTTATTTTATTTGGTTATTTATTTATTTATTATTTTATTTCATTGAAATATAGAGGGGTCGCCGGCCATGGGTGGTGGCCGGCATGGTGGCTGCCATCGTGGGCAACCATGAGCTCCCAAAACAAAAAAAAGAAAAAAAAAGAAGAGGAAGAAGGAACAAAGGCGGCGACGTTGAGAGGAAGAAGAAGATAGAGAGGGAGAGGGAGGGGATGGGTGAGAGAGGAAGAGGCGGGATGAGGGTTTTGGGGAAAAAAAGTGAGATTTAAATGGGGATATTTTGGTCTAAAAAACAGCTTCCCGACAAAAGCTGAAAACAGCATTTTCGGAAAGCTCCAAATTGGAGCTTCTCCCCAAAAGCTGTTTTCAGCTTTCCGCAAAAGCTGAAACAGCTTTCCGAAAATTTTATCAAACACCATTTTTTATCTAAAAGTACTTTTGGAGGGCCAGAAAGTGCTTTTTGACCCTCCAAAAGCTCCCCCAAACAGGGCCTTAGTGCCTAGGTGTTACGTAGTCTCCTGGCCGCCCATCTCTCATCTACAGTCTTGAAAACATCATCTTGACTTCGAAGTAATCATAGCAATAAAAAAAAATGAAAAATAAAAAAGTGAACCGGTACCATATGGGTATGCTTATGTGTGCCTAGTTTCAATATAGTTTTGCATGGACTCAGCATTGAGATTGTGAGCCTTGGTCTAGACATTTTCAAAATGATAATAAAACATACATGTTCATTGTTGTTCCCTTCTGCAGGTCAGCTTTGCGCTCTTTCAAGCGTCGTGTTGCCTATGCCAATGCAAATTATGATCGTATCCTGTTTGTGTTCATTTGTTATAACAATTATGTCTGCTTTCATAATTTTCTTTTTAGTAACTTTCCAGTCATGACATCTGGAAGTATCTGCATTTAACTAGATAAAAAGATATAGTAGGATGGAGAACATCGTCAATTCGTCGTCAACATGAGTTACCGAAAGTATGTATTGACGTCTTCTATTTTGTGTGGACATAGAATATGCTATTTTAGGGATAAAAATTTCTTTATTACCCTCAGTAAGTATCATGATTTTTTTCCATCCATGCAGCATCATCTTCTTGTAGAGGATGAGAAGTATCCACATATTGTTTTTGCGGATAAAGGAAATGCAGAGATCAAGCTTAATGAAGATGTAGAATCTCAAAAATATGACTTGGAAGGTATCTGAATAGTTTTAGATTGGTATATAGTTCTATCAAAAATTTTTCACGCTTGCATCTTTAGGAATTTAAATTGTAGAATACATCATGTTCAAAAAATATTTGCTTTTTTCCGTTTTTCTTTTGTGGAGTGAAAGTGGCATACTAACATTATTAGTTGGGGGAGCATGTGTGGCATCTTGACTAGGTTTATCTAATAGTATCTTTAGGGCTTTAATCTCAATCTTGCTGAGGCGTCAGATCCTTAATTCAACATGCTTGTTGTGTTAAACTAGTCCTTGAACCAAAATGTGGAGTTTTTAACAAGAAATTTCTACTTTTGGCTAGAACTTGTTGGTTAGGTTATAGGGATGAAAATGAACTTGGGCCAACCCGAGGTACTGTGGGGTCAGGCCATCTTTGGGTTACACTTTGGGCCTAGCTTGAGAGGGTTCAGGCTTGGATTGTAGAGCCCAAATCAAAATCAAGCTTGGCTTGAGGCTTGACTCAAAGTGTGACCAAGATTGGCTAACCCGAACCCTGACCCATTAAACCCCCTCACTCCACCCCACCCCTCATGAAGCCGCACCCTCCTCATTGCAACATCTCACCATTCTCTCTCACTCTCTCACTCACTCTCTTCTCCTCTCCCTCCTAAGGTTCCGATCTCCCCATCTCACCGGAATCTCTCTTTCAGTCATCTATTCGGTCGCTACCAAAATCATATCGCCCCACCCCATCCGGAAACACTCTTCCCCTAGGGTTCCAATATTCCTTCAATTCATCAAAATCATCATCCACCACCCATTTCAAAATCATCTCTCTGCCTCCCTCCCTCCTCCCAAGGATTCCAATTTCCCCCACCCTGCTAGAAAGATCTTTTCGGTTGTCGGAGAGCCACTATGGCCCAGGACAGAAGCCTACTCACCCTGTGATTGCTCGCTCCTCAAACCACGGCAACATCCCTCTCCTCCATGTTGCCCTATCGAGATCCCACTGCTCTCCTTATCTTACCCTCCATTGAGTAGGGCTTGGTGGGCTCGGGCTCGATTTAGGTTAGGGCCCTTTGGGTTTCGGTCTGGGCTCGACTAAGCCCACAAAAAAAATTTGAGCGCGGGCCTGGTTCGAAGCTCTAAATTGTTTGGCTTGGTCCGAGGCTTGAAAATATATTCCAGGCTGGGCCTAGGCTGCATGGAAACCCGACCTACCATGGTCCAGTTCCAACCTTAGTTAGGTGTCATGAGGCTTTCACACACATTGTCATCGAGTCCCTATATGGCATGCAAGTGTCTGTAGTAAAACCTAATTTCTGATTACACACATAAAACTAACAAAATGAGATGGTAGAGAGTTTTCTTGGCACATATTAATAACAGCAGTTTTCTCTATAGAATTTAGTGAAGGATGAAGATGTGGATGTGGATGAAGGATGCTAGTTCGACCAATGTATAGTGGGCACATGACGAGTAGGGGGCTTCATAGATGATACCTAGTGCTATGTGCCCAAAATTCGCCGCTAAAATATATAAATAGTTTTCTTACTAAGTATCAAAAATTATACCTTATATCAACTCCATCCAAAAAAATGAAAAAAATGAGAGAAATATAAAATATTATCCACCTAACATCATTATATTATGTCAACTCCTGTATATAGGTGAGGGCCCATAATCTAATGAGAAATACCATCCTCCACCAAACACAATAAAATTACTCATGGGATAACAATATCCATAATCATAGAATATCAACCATAAATAAAGATATCCACAATCACATAATGTTCCACAACCATATAACATAACTCACTTTTCTTTCTCCTCTTCTCTCCCATGCTCTGTTCGACTAGGGCATGAACCAAGTAGACTAGCCCGTGCTTTCACTGGCCTGTTGAATGGGCTGATTGCTGGATCAGTTGAATTGGAAACCAGTCCAGCACACTATGGAAATAAATCACTCACTTTGAACTTGTATCTTGGTGGCTGCTATAGCAGTTTTTACCTGATATATCGGCCACTGCATACTCAAGCATCATATAATGCTGTTATGGTATTCAGCACAGCATTTTCAGGCCAAAACCACTATAGTAGTTGTAACAGCTGAGTTTTAAAACAATGAGTACAACTTGATATAGATATGCTAATGCAAGAAATCTTGAAACTTGTGATACTGTATTGTGGGGTGCAGCAATAAATATATAAGTATGATTTACATATATGTAAAAAAATTGTCAACAAGTTTTCACAATAATTAGTTCATACTTCCAATAACATCAACAGTCACAAACTCTATTATATACTTGCTATTGCAATTCATAGACCATAGTCCATACCCCATACTATAACAGTAACATAATAGATACTAGAATTAACTATCCATCTCGTTCAATATCAAAAAGTTAACATTCTTATTAAAAAATAACATCCCCAAGTGGATCCAAGAAGTATCTGAGACATATCCAACAAGTAACAGAAGCCCTTTTTTTTTCCCTAACAACATGATATTTGAGATAGGAAACTGACACATACCATAGCTATATCTGATGCATGTAAGTATCCATATTTGTTGGATATGGTCATGACATGCAATTTGAAATATTTATGTGTTCTATCTAGGCCATTGGCTTGAGGAGAAATATAACTTGTTTTGGTGCAGAGACAGTTGAGGATGTTTCCCTGGTTGCAGGCTCACACCTATTAAAGCAATTGCATTTGATGATCCCAACTTCTTTGGGTATATGCTTTTGTGGACTGTTAAATGATTTTCTATTAGTTCGGTGGTCAGGATCATCCTACCAGCTCAATATTTTGTTTTCCATACCCATTACCATTGAATTGCAGTTGGAAACCTGAGAAAATGAAATGTGATACTGATCTGGATGCATGGAAATCATGTCTTCTCCATGAGCTTTCTAGCGTCAATACCAGCACACGAAGGGCAAAGTGAGTCACTTGCATGTTACTAGCCACTGTGGACCCAATGATTTATGGACTTTTCTAATGTTAACTTTAGTAAATAAGTAGAAGGAGAATAAGTTCTTGGTTCGAAAATCAAAACATATAAGCATATGGCAACTTACAGCCTTAATTTTATGCAAGTCATTAGATATTGATGTATAAAGAGTTGAAATAATATTTGAAGGTCAAATACAAACTTATCCATGATATTCATTTTTGGGTAGTTTTGCAATTTTGATCAATTTTCTTTCGTATGTTATCAAATTGATTTATTGGTATGTCAAGGGTAAAAACTTATGCACAAAGGTACCCTTGTGTTTTGTCTCTATATGCGCTAAATAAATCTCTTAATACATGAACATTCTATATATATTTTAAAAGGGCCTGCCTGAAGGGAATCCATGAAGTGTTGGTTTTGTACCCATTATTAGAATCCCAATGCCAGGTTTTTGATTGGATATAGGAGCATATTTTTCTAGCTTACATCTTAACCCTAAGAGGGTCGGACTTTGTAACAGGTAGTTTGTGAAAGAATTATAGTCTCTTTATGGCTTCTGCATACCAGCCTAGTATCAATTGAGTCATATAGGAGGAGAAGCATGAGAGAAGAAATAACTAATTATCTGCGATACCCACTTTGTGTTAGCTTTACATTAATTTTATATAAGTCATTAGATACTGATGTAAAAGAGTTGAAATAATATTGGAGGATCAAATATAAATTTATCTATGATATGCATTTTTGGATAATTTTAGATCAATTTTCTTTCGTATAGTATTGAATTGATTTATTAGTATGTCAAGGAAGAAAACTTATGCACAAAGGTGACTCTTGTGTTTTGTCTGTCGACTAGATGTGCTAAATGGATCTCTTACAATATAAACATTCTATACACATTTAAAAGGATGTTCCTGAATGTATTCCCCAGTGCCAGGTTTCTGATTGGATATAGGAGCACATCTTTTGTAGCTTACATCTTAACCCGGAGAGAACTTTTATAACGAGTTGGACTTTGTGACAGAGTTTGAGAAAGAACTAAAATCTCTTTATGGCTACTGCATACTATCCTAATATGTATTGTATTGAGTCATCTAGGAGCATAAGCATTAGGGAAGAAATAAGAAATTACTTGTGGTACCACGTTGTGTTAGCTTCACAAATGCAAACCACATTTTATTCCTAAATGATGAAATTGAAATAATATATCTAGTGAAACTTTATGTGCAGCAGACTCTTGTATTTTTTATGTTGACAACACATTCTAGGTCCTTTAGCACATTTACCCTGTATAGATGTACAAAAATGGGACTGATCATTGGGTATTCTGTTTCCCAGTTACAAGCAATACTTTGGATACGCCAAGCTCGTGGACTTATCCATAAATGGCAGCAGCATTTCTTCTGCTACTTATGTCTTGACCCTAAGAAAATCTTTGGAATGTATTAGACCTTGCAACAGATAATTATCTTAGATTATTATCGGGGAGTATGTCAAAATGGTACTTTTCTTATGCTTCATCAGCAGCTCTAATGAATAATCTGCTATATGCAGAGGAGATGATTAGAGGTCTTACACAAGTACCTTGGGAGCGTGTGGATGTCAGCTTTCAGAAAAGTAGGCAAAGATATGTTGCACATAATACCATTCAGGCAAATCATCTCATCTTAATATATTTGTAAAAAAGTTAAATCTTGACTTGTTTTATTATTGCTCTAAGATACTTGACTTGTTTGTTGTCATGATTGTTGTAATCTTTAGATATAAGACCTTTGCTTTTAAACTGTTGATCCGGCACAATAGTCTTTTGCATGGCCCCCTCTGTACAAGTAGTTAAGCACATATTTTCTTTTTATCTTGGTCATACCAAAGCAATTTAAGAAATTTGCTGTAGAGTTTGCTTTCACATGTTTAGTTGTACCATATTTCGAATTACTTATTTGAGAGCTTGAAAATATTTACCCCAAGTGATCTTGACACTACAACACATAAATCAAGATGGCATGCTGCTGATTCATTTTTAGCCTTTTCTTTTTCTTTGTTTTTTTTTGGTGGGGCAGGGGGGGTGGAGGCTGGAGAGGAGATGGTAGAATAGGCCTATAGACAATGAATGTGCTACAACATAAAAGGGTAGCCCTCCTCCAGATACCGCTAAACCCTTACACCTTGGTGAAGGCAGGAACCCAAGTTACTGGGTATAACAACCAAAGTCTTTGCTAGCTTGGTCAGCCGGCAACTTTACTATTTTTAGCTTTTTGATGATGATTGAAACTCCCAAGATTCATTTTAGTCCCCATTTACTATTATTTCTTTTCTTAAAAGAAATCTATGAGTCCGATTTTCTTATCATGTATTAAGATGGACCTGATCTTACTATGTGACATGGGTGTAACATATTATATATTTTTCTATTTTCTTGAATTATAGTGATATTAACACTATGGTGGCCATATCGTCCTCATTTATCAATGGTAGCCCAATGCACATTATCCTAACCAAAGTTGCCCAAAAATGACTAACTGGGTCCTGTAATGCCAGTTAAAATGACTAGGCACTGCCAATTCATTAAAGCAGTGTTTGTTTAAACATCAAGCACCATTTAGTCTACTTAGCTAAATGGATCTGTTTACATGTCTGAGTGGCTGTCAGAGAAGCATATCATTTGGATAAATGATCTAGCAAATATCTTCGAAACCTAGTAAGTACAGTGTTTAATATAATTTATTATTAGTTAAATTGTCTAGATATAAAAGCCTAAATTGTTCGACGTGATGTAGTAATTTGGTTTGAGTATGTTAATTGATTTCCCTTGAAGGTATTTCATACTCTTGATTTGTTAGATGTAAATGACATGAGTAACCTGTGCTAGCAGTCGTGAATAGAGAAAGGCCTCCCTCCTTTAATTGCTTGACCATATGTTGCATGCCCCCTCCCCCCTCATCTTCACTCGAGATGTTCCTTTAAGTAATACTTCATTTTTCACTGTTACATGCCAAAATTATCTTTTTTCTTAAATAGCCCTTTGCTTTTATTTACCCCCTAATATTTTTTTTGCCTCCTAGGTTTACTAATAATGCGTTCTAGCTTACAAGTTGTAAGGGAATTGTATGTAATAGTTCTTAGATTTTATTGCTTTATTTAAGGATTTTGTTTAATCACATATCATTTTATCTTTTAGGTTTTCTATTTACAAATAACCCAATTGCTTAACTATCTAAGAGTCTTATGTAAATTAGAGAACCATGTTAATACTAAATGGTCATTAATGGTTCAAGTATTTAACTATGTTGACCATCATGCTCTTAACATTTATTGTTAAAGTAACTTGGTAAATGCCTAAGAATCAGAAAGTATCTAATGATTGTTTGGCCATTTTGCATCTGTGTGCTTAACATTATTTGTCAATAAAACATGGTATCAAAACCCTTGCTGAGCCATAAAAAGTATCGAAGAGCAAGTACCAACAATCATAACATTTGACACCTTTGTTGTGGAATGTGCGTGATACATCACCCTTCCAATACTGTTTTGGGGAAAAGAGTTGCAAAAACATCATTAGAATCCAACAATTGAGCATCCTTTTGTTAATAAAAGATTCAGGGGAAGAAAAAGATGCAACTTTGCTTTTGGCTCCTATATTCTTTTGGTGAAAAGAGTGCAAAACCATCACTAGAATCCAACAATTTGATCATCCTTTGTCAATAAAAGATTTTGTGGGGGGGTGGGGGGTTGGTGCAAGGAAGAAGGAGGGCAGGGGGAGGTGGGGGAGGGAGGGAGACCGGTTGGGGGAAAGGATGGGGTGGGGAGGACAAATTATTTTGCATGTTCTGTCTTTATGAACCTTCTTTGAAGCACTCCGGGACTTCTGGGGAAGATCATGTTCTTATTCTTTTCCCCTTTTCATTTCTTGGGCACATGTGGGGCTCATTTTGCTGATAATGGGAATCAGTGCACAAAACCTAACACCTTGACATAGGATCATAGGTAGCCTTCTTCATGCGCAAAGGTGATCATCTTGAGTGGTTCTGTATCACATTAGATGTGCCACTCCTAAGCTTTCACTGATACTTTGTTTCTTTGTCTGTCCCTATCTTACGAGACATGCAGGCTTTAATTGATGAAATTCTCATGTTTGCTACTCCATCTGACACATGAAATTTCCCTCTTTTGCTACACCATCGTAAATCCGTCCATCCCGATCTTGCCACGTCCGCCTTGATATTCTCATTTGTTACATCATCTGACGCGTACCCGTTGAGTGATTATGTGATATTTACAATTTTTCACATTTATTGACTTTTAACTGATCTATTTTAATATTTTTATCCATTTGTCAAAAATGTCCAGGTGAAGAGTTACTGGTTGAACTCTGATGGTGCAGATGTGGTCTTCCATATGATAGATAATTTTCTTGTCTAGTCCCTTGACAAATTTTGCGATTCCCAGCTGGTAGGCTACAAGCCGATTCCCATGCGTAGCGCATTAATGCAAGCACATTTATTTTAAAAAGCTCAAGCTTGTATATAAATATTTTTCCTGTGTCTTAGTTGCCATTTTGATTTATTTTTTTAATTCTGTTGACTTGGATTTGATAATCGTCAATATTGATGATTTCATCATACTCCACCTTGTGAATCTGCTAAGCAGGAATTATAAATTTTTCTTATTAGGTGGAATTGCCTTGTAATACAACTTTTGTTATTTTATATCTTTGGAAGGAATTTCATACAAGGACCTACAGCTCCCGTAGCACCATCACTGAAGTCATTTTGTTTTGTTTAATATGTTCATTTTGTTTTGGTGCAATAAAAAGTTGCTCTTGGAGATCATAAATTTGAAACTGGAACCCCTCCATATATTTGACCCTCTTGCAGTAGGCCAATTTTTTTTTTCTTTTTTTGATTTTTTTTCTACATGGACACTACTGATGAGGTGTTAAAGAGGCCTGAGCCTAATAACAAGATTTAGCTGTCGCATCTGCAGAAATAAAATTGCAAGCGAAACAAACAGTCCGTGGCAAAAGAAACATGCAGTTATTTTGGTTGAGACCCCCAGTAAACGATGACTGTTTAATGGTTAATAATTGTCATCTATTGCTGACCCCCACTGGATGGTGCAGCCGCTGGTTGCTGAATGTTACATGCTGACTAATAGCATAATCAAAGGCTGATGAGGCTTAAATTAATAAGCCGTGATGCCTTCAACCAAAATGTAGTGTTTCATATAACAATGGCAGTCTGGTAGGATTATGCCTTGCATTCATACCGCTCACAGGTTTTCTCTTGCATCTATCAACGCTTAGTAACAAGATCTTTTGGCTGAAGTGGAACGGGTGAAACAAAATAAATTTCGAGAACCCAAAAAAAAAAATGTAATTATCCAAAAGGTTGTTTCAGCTAAAAAAATCTATCGTAATAGGAAAGAAAATCATACATTTACGCGCAGATGTTTTAGTGATCCTGCACCGATCTTCCATCTGATTTCTAAGATATGGAGCATGTTCTTCTGCAGTCCCCTTTGAGAGCTCAATATTGAAATGAGGACAGATCAAACTCACGTTTCTTGTCTCTCTTCATGGATGGGAGTTGCAAACCAATTTGCTTGCTTTCAAGAATGTGATATACCTAGATAGTGAAGCATTTTCCAGAATAGCTGTGAAATCACAATGAGAGAATGAAAATATGACGCTGATAATATGATGAAATGATCCTTCTCCATGGTCTTACCAATCACCAGAAAAAAGAAAATCTGATTTACATACATCAACTACCATGAGAGAGCATTAAATATAAATAATACAAAAGGTTGGTCCATTTACATTGATCATCACCAAAAACGGGGGAAAAAAAGAATGATTCATCATGCTGATTTTTTTTGATGGTGGAAGTTGGAATTGGCCATCAAAATTTTGAGAAAGAACGAGAAAAAAAGAGAGTTCAAAACAAAGAACAGAATGGGATACAGCAAAACATAAGCAAAAAAGAAATTTTAGAAGATTGGACAAAAAAATTTAGATAACTGACTCATTATCCATCACCAGCCAAGTAAAAGAAGCTTTAACAAAGCCATCCGAATATAGAGACCATTCTTGGCTTGTCTGAAATATGCAGCCCTAGGATCAGCATCAACATCCACTGTTATCTGTACAAACAACGGATGGGATGTAAATTTAACTGCTCATAGGAGGAAGAGTGATATTTGAGACATTTCAACTACGAATGTGAAAAGTAGACAACTAATCACCTCATCGAGCCTTGGGAGAGGATGCATGATAATAGCATGCTTTGGCATAACATCAAGCACCTTCCTATCCACTATGTACTTCCCACGAGCTGCTTCATAAAGATCTATCCTCTCACCAAACCGTTCTCGCTGAATACGTGTCTGATAAACAACATCACACTTTGAAGCAACTTCCAATAAATCCATGCTCTCTTCCCATTCCACACCCTTAGATGTCAAGTAATCTTTTATGTCATCCTGTAAAGAACAAATACAGTTTCCATCAATGTTACCTTTACAATAAACACAGTTGTTAATAATAAAATATATTAAAACTCATCCCGAAGAGAAGGCAAGAAAAATGGGGGGAAAAAAAGAAAAGAAAAGAGTTTACCTAGACACAAGCTGAAATTATATAAAAAAGTAATGTATGAAGTCAATGGAACATTGTGAACAAAATTAACCTTCATTTTTACAATGTCTGGAGCGACAAAGTAGATCTTTGTGTCTTGGTACTTAGCAATTAAATAAGCCAGTGATCTGACCGTCCTCCCATTAGCAAGATCTCCAACCAAGCCCAGTCTAATTCCATCCAATCTACCTATTTCTCTTTCAATAGTATATACATCCAAAAGAGCCTATACACAAACAGGAAAGATCAGGGTTCAAGAATAATAATTAATAAGCAATACAGATTGCATTATATTTAATTGCAGGACATCCTTGAAGTGAGGTATTCTCCTTGTCCTGTATCATAACCTCTATTTCTAAATCAGCTTATCAATTGATATGAACATATAGTGGCTTTGAATTTTTTCTTTTTGAAAAAAAAGAATAAAGAAACAATCAATTAGCTGAAAGATCATGTTTCCTACTAACAAATTAAAGTTCTACAACAATGAATAACACGATCAAATTCTGCTTTTCTTTGTTCATATTGCTTTTAGGAGTCATCACTGCCTAAGAAGGATGCTTTTATATAATAAAATAATGAAAATTTAGCTTTCTAAATCTGAAAAAAACTTGCTGATTTCATACATTACATTATCATTTCTGTGTCATAAGCTTCTTATTATAGGCGTTCTTATATCTCCAAGTAGAGTTATTGAAACAACAGCAACAAACAATTCTTGGCCAAAATTAAGCTCACGAATTGACATCAAGGTGGATATTATTTTTTTTCCAGAAATGGCGACTCATTTTGATGGATAAACTGAGTCTTGCACAATAACCAATATCCTATGTGGCATACAAATTGCAGAGAATTGCCCTATTTAAGTCCTATAATAGGCCAATTTATGCATAGAGTATGTCTCCGAGAAAGTTAAACCGCTATATTCTGAAAGTCATTAGCATGTTTATAGGATAACCGAATCTTTGTTTTTCAACATTACTTTACGAAATTCTTATTAGGTTTTCTCAAAAGAAGTTGATAGCTGTAAAAGAATTAATATGGCAAATAACCCATGTATCATTTGTTTTATGTCTTCTGTAAGTTATTCATTACTACTGTGCCTTTTTTTTCCTTTTTCTCTATTCATGTCACCATGTGCTTTTTTTCTCTTTCCTTTTTTGCCCCTTTGGGATGGGGGAGGGGGGTCTTGTCACAGAGAAGTAAATTTGCATATTTTATGTACCTGAGTTGGATGCTGGCCTGGACCATCTCCAGCATTGATAATTGGAATATTAGCAGTAGAAGCTGCTCTTTTAGCAGCACCACTTTCGAAGTGTCTCATGACAATTATATCAGAGTATCCTTCAACGGTCCTTATTGTGTCTGCATGTCCCATTTGCTTTCACATCAAATGGGGGAATAATAAATGAAATTAACAATAAACAGAAATGATGTACCTTCAAGAGTTTCTCCTTTTGCTGCAGAGGAAAATTCTCGTGCATTTTCTGTTGTCAAAACTTCTCCTCCCAGTCTTTTCATAGCAGATTCAAAAGAAAGTCTTGTTCGTGTGGAAGGCTCATAGAATAGAGTAGCCATTAAATAGCCCCTTAATATTTTACTTGCAGATGAATTTTTTTCAATTTTTTCCATTTCACGAGCCACTTCAAATATATCAGACATGATTTCTCTATCAAACTGTTGAGATTCTATTACATCATCAAGTTGAAACTTCTCTCCTACTGAGATAGATGACTTTTCAACATCAAGAGGATAGCATGGCCCACCACTCCTGCATACTGGTCTTCTCAAATGACCCATCTGTGAGGGCCATGTAAAGGACAGATGTTTATCTTGTTTATAAATAGATGCAGAAGATGAGTTGACCAAGCTTTGCTGTTTCGTAAAAAAATTTGAATAAAAGCTTGATTGATTACATCCCCTGGGATACTTCGTCAAAAAATTTGTAGATGGCCTGAAAAGAAGCTTTTCTTTGTGGATGGCATATGTTTGAGGAGATAGAGCCATTGAATTAGAAGAGATTATCCAAGACAGCAGTAATAGAGCTTCACACTCATATATGCCCCAAGAAAGCAAAATTACTGTAAAACCAGATTGACAACAAAGTGCCAATAAGAATTTAACATGTAATACAGATATCTTAAAAAAAAGGAAAAGAACTGACTCGCGCAAGGGACTGAATTGTAAATTTCATGCAACAGCAAGTCCTTAATATAACTATGCTTCAACATGAAGGAATTTGAGCAGCAGGATAAGCATGGAAATTTTTATGAAGTACATGCATATACGAAAATGAAATGGAAAAATACCACAGATTAACAAAGGAATTATTACTGCTCAGTGAACAACAAACAAATGTTCTAACTGGCACAAAGAAGCTAAAATCTAGAAAGACAGTAAAGAGGTGGAATAAAAGGGATATGATTTCCTAAGCAAAAAGGGAAACATTCCAAGGTAAAGGAAAGAGTTGAAACCTTTGGTATAATTGATAATTATTAGTACGGAGTCAGGATAATCGCAATCTTGTCTGCAAGGAGCACAGCTCAAGCACTACAGGGCAAGACTATATGAACATGGATTTTGAGCAAGTTAGAATAGAATCTCAACTTACTTCAGTACCTGGTAACCATGAAAAGTTTGTTTCCAGAGTAGTTTGCTTCTAAGTTTCGATGTTTTTTTCCTTTTGTCAAAACAATAAATAGAACCAAAATAACAAACTACGCTTATCATTGGTATGATTCTTCATTATATGAGAAATCCTTATATACCCTAGCATCCTCATTCAATCCTTTTTCATTTCAGCATAGCAGAAAGTCAACAGGGCTTTATGAAAGATAAGCTAAACAAATTCAACCAGCTTTTAACTTGGCATCAACCCTCTAACTGGGTGTACGTTACAGGTAGTGCTAGGCCAATTAGCATGTAGGGCAAACTAGCATACTAGTCGTGATATAAACTTATGATACCGAGGAGGCACTAGCATTCATCGAAATTACAATAATCATAATTCAAGATTACCAGGATCAGCCCTTTACTCTAACATAGGAGTCCTTTTCTTTCCTCCAATGAACTTCGTGAAGATTAGGATTACAAGAAGTTCAAAAAAATAAGGAATAGAATATCCCAGGTGAAAGAATATCACTCTAGAAGAGTATTTATCAAAACAAATATCACATTGACTAAAGAATCCTTTCAGAGTAAACATAATAAGATATATTCTTTCTATTTTATCAAAATAAATTGGCTATTCAGTATATATACCAATTCAATGATGAAATACAAAAATATTATTGGGCTAAGACTATCTAATCCCTGGAATCAATATACTTTCTTATAGACTGAGAGTACTTATGAATGTGGTCTTGATTTTTGGGAATAAATTGACTGCCAACTGCATGGATGCTCTTTTATGCAGTATTTACAATCTTTAGACGTATCCACATTATTCAGTGAGCCAACTAATTAAATTAGCTCCAAGATATAGAAATCCTAGATATCAAATTGTGTTTCTTCGGAAATAGTACAATTTAAACTTCTATTGGAACTTCTCATTTTGAACTCTATTGGAACTTTTTGTGTGTGTGTGTGTGTGTGTGCGTGTGTAAAACTAATTTTGCTTTCTTGGGGCACACACACACACACATGCATACATATACTACAGGCTCAAAGAGTTAGTTGTATTTAATTAGGATGTGGATCCTATAAAAAGTTTGGCCGATAGAAGTTGCATTACGGCCACAAACAGAAATACTCGTGATTAATTAAAGAACGCCATTTGGTCTGAGGAGAATGGTCTTATCACTAATGACCCCACAAATCACCCTTTCCATCACTTCCGTCCTTCCTTTAGTCTTCTTTCTGACGTTCATTCCCTCAACTGGAAACAAATGAAGCCCTATCGCCTCTGAAAAAAATGAGACTTGAATTCCTTTAGCACCCCAAATTACAGGCTTTCATCAACGAAAGAAGATCCAGCATTGGAAACCTCAAGATCACAATTTTTCCCACTGATCCAACTCTAATATAAATAACCCAATCCATTAGCTATTACAGGGTAAAAGAACTAATCCTATCCATCATCTGACAAATCTAAACGCATTCCCACCCCTTCTAACCGTATCAAGAACTGAAACAGAGGACAAGATCGAGCGTTACCCTAAGTACCCTGCTTTCCATTTCGATCAACAACCGAATCCCCTCGACACACGCTTCAAACCTCAAGAAATTCGACCCTCCGGTTGCTGCGAGGGCTTTTAGGGGTTCTCTCAGCGAGAACGAAGCAGCGGCGGAAGAGGGACGATCGCGATGGAGGAGTGGGGCAAAAGGAGAGGATTTTTATAGAGATATATGGGGAGCGAGGGGGAGAAGGCGTACCTTCACCTTGTGAGGAGGGCGGCGGCGCCAAGGGAATATCACAAAGGGGAGGGGGGTGCCTGCGGGCGATGTTTTTTTGAACTTTATAAAGGAAGCGACGGGCGCCGTGCTACGGCGATAGCAGCCAGAGCCAGTAGCGTTTGTTTGAAGCGTTACAGTAAAAGTGTAGACAACTCCAACACGTATCTGTACATGAAGAAATTGAGGGAGAGCTGTTACTTAGGGCTCGTTGGGTTCGCGGGAAAAGAAGGGGGAAAAGTGTGGTCAACAGGAAAGTAATGAGATGCCTCTTGTTTGGTTGGAGTTTTCAAAGGAGAGAGAAGGAAAAGTTGTATTCCCATGGGAATGTGATTCCCACATTTCATGGAAAAGTCTTTCCCATGAGAAACATGGGAAAGTTACTTTCCCATGAGGCGGGAATCACTCCATTTTTACTTTTTCCCAAAAAGTCCCTTCAGCATTAAAGAAGTATTAAAGTGGCATTAAAAACCTAATTTTTATTAAGGGCATAATAGGAATTATATATAACTTTCCTAGGAAAGTGGATGGCCAACCAAACATAAGCACCTCGAAAATTTGTCACTTTTCCATGGTCAACTAAACATGTCAAAAGTACTTTCCTAGGCATCCTCTCCCTAGGAATTTGTTTCCCAGTAATCATATTCCTAGGAAGGAAAATGCTTCCCGCGAACCAAACGAGCCCTAAGAGGTAGTTTGGATGTGCTGACTTTTAGATAGAGAAAGTTCCATGGATCCTATTTTTTTTGAATCTTTAATCTTGAATTAATATATTTTTCTTTTCTTTTTTTTGGGTTAGAACTATAGAAGGAAAAAATAAATAAAAAAGAAAATGATTTGGCTAGAGTTTTGTCATATTCTTTAATATAAAATAAGTTTGATAAGATGATATCATAGTTAATTGGATCTAGTAGCAATGGGAAAGGAATTTGACATTATATTATGCCACATTCTTAAGCAGCTATTTGGGAACTTGAGCGAGAGCACAATCGACACGTCCAAGTCGGTCCGGGAACTTGGACCAGGCCACGGCGGCGACCGGATCCCCTGGATCCTCCCTTCCGCGCCGTATGATTGGTTGGTCCCACAAAGAATTATATTAACAGTTGACGAAGATCAAATAAGGATAGAGATTGGGACGCAACACACGTACAAGAATCAATTTTTAATAAGTTGGCAAACTTGCCCCATAAAAATTTAAGCTTTCCATAATAATGGTAATACAAGAGTTGTCTTGTTTGACTGCTGCGATACCAGGTATCAATTCAAAAATTCTTGGTCCATTGCTTTGAAAAAAACCGTTCTTCTAAATCTTCCCAAATTTTGGAAGCTGTTCTCTAATGAAAATATTATCTAATATTTTTTATAGAGAGCACATTTAGAAGCTATAGAATATTCACGTCATTGCTGCGATCCCATAAAGAACATATAGAAGATGTGGTGGATGGCTGTGAAAGAGACCTATCTATTAACCCTAATTAACTTTTGGCATTCAAAATTATTTTTATGGCACGTGACCAGGTGTAATAATTATCGCCAATCAAAGATTGGGAAACAAGGGTAGCACCTGAGTTTGCTAGAGATGTGGTTAGTGTAGGGCAAGAACAAACTTGGATCAATGAAAAGAGTAGAGGTGGGGCTATTTTAAGCAATAGTGGAAGAGTTAATAGTAGGTGCGGAACTTTATGTGATAATGGTGATAAATAAAGTCTAACCAAGTAAGGAATGCATTATTACAGAAAAAAAAGGAGACGTTTAATGAACCATAGAAGCGGAAGAAAAAATTAGGAATCTCCTTTTGATAGCAATCAAAGACCAATGCCCCATCTGGCAGGGCTTTTGGAGAGCCAAAAAGCGTTTTCTGCCTTTCAAAAAGCACTTTTAGATAAAATAAGAGTGTTTGGTAAAACAATTGAAAAGTTGTTACCTTTTTTAAAAAGTTAAAAATAATTTTTTAGGAGAAGCTCCATTTTGGAGCTTCTCTGGAAAAACACTTTTAAATTCCGTCGAAAAGCTATTTTTTATCAAAAATACCCATAATAAAATATAACAATTACACAACATGTCCCTTTATAATTCTGAAAATCTGTAGAAGTTCCAATAAGAAACCCTAATCGCCGAATAAATTCCCTCTCATGAAGAAGGTATTCTTTTTTTCTATTTTTATATGCATCCTTTTGAATCCTATTTTAGAAAAAAAAATTTATAATTGTCTCCATTCCTTCCGAAACAAGTCATATTCCATCGATTCTTTTCCATCTTATATCATAGAGGACCACGACATCGCGGTCCTCCTCTGAGCGTGGAACGTGGCATTGTGGTCTACCTCTCGTGTGGACCATGGCATCACGGTCCACCTCTCAGCGTGGACCACGGCATCGTGGTCCAGGCTCAAGCGGGGGGAGAGGGCGACATAGGACCGCGACATCGCGGTCCTCCTTTGAGCGCGGACCGCGACATCGCGGTCCGCCCACTCTCTCTCCTGATTGATCTCGCGGTCCACTGTGGACCGCAAGATCAATTGTGTTACAGAGAGAGGTTCTCTCTTTGTTTAAGAGAGAGGATCTCTCTCTGTGTAATAGAGAGATAGAGAGAGAAAAAGGTATTCACGGTTATTAGAAAACAATCAATATACATGTCGAATCAAGATATTATTTATTTTAGTTTATGTATGGATTGCATTGCTAGAGATAAAGAGAGGAAAAGGTATTCACAGTTATTAGGAAACAATCAATATACATGACGAATCAAGATATTATTTGTTTTCATTTTTGTGTGGATTGCATTACTAGATTTTGTTTATTATCATCAATTGATATGAGGAAGAAAAGCAAATTTGAGAATAAAGTTTGCTACATAACGCTGTTCCTTTTTGGGCACAATATTATATTACATTATATCATAATACATTAATATATTATATTAAATAATCTAATATTATGTTATATTATGAAAAATTAATTTACGCAAATAATTATAATATTTTATATCTTTATTATTGTATTACACTATAAATATAATATTATATTACATTATATCATAATACATTGATATGTTAGGTTAAATAATTTAATATTATATTAAATTGTTATGTTATAGTATACAATATTATATTACCACATTATATAATATTATATTACGTTACAGTAATATTATACTATATCATATATTTATGTATTTGTTTCCCTAGATGACAAGCCAAGAGGGGGGGGGGGTGAATTGGGTTTTCTAAATTTTTAATCCCTTAATTAAATTGATAGATGAATGGATAGTTTAACTAATGTTAATTAAGTGCGTGTAGTGAAATTAGAAAGGCACACAATACAAACACACAAGAAATATAGTGGTTTGGTGCTCTCCTAAGTATCTACGTCCACTTCCCAAGCGTCTTCTTGGAAATTTACTATAATCCCGCGGATTACAGTTGGATTGTTTGCCGGGCTCACAATCCAAAAATCTTTACAATTTGGTTTTTCGGGATCACCAATAACCTACGTTGGTTTTGCGGGCTCACCAACAACCTACAATGTTGGTTTTACGGGCTTACCAACTAACCTTACAATAAGATTGATAAGTAACAAAAGAGAGCTCCTAAGAGAGAAAATAACGTAATTATAAACTACAAAGAAGAGTTTAGAGAATATTTATCGCTTTTGGAGGAGCTATTCTCTTCTTCGTCAAGCTTGCTTCACTTCACAAGGATTGGTGGAGCTATTGATGACTCTTTGAAACTGCTCAACAACTTTCTTTTGGCCCTTTTGATGAAGCAATTGAATGAGGCTTTGTTGTCTAGGGTTTGCTCTTGAATGTGCTTCTTTAATATCCAAAGATTTCTTCCTTTGATGAATAGTGTCACTTAAATACTTTCCAAGCTCTATTAGTCATTCGCCAGATATTTGAATAAAAAAACTAGCTGTTTCTAGCCGTTGAAAGCTCAAAAAGCACTTCTACAGAACTAGTCGTTGGGTTGTCACCCATGCTGGGGTCGACCCAAGCTTTTCTAGGGTCGGCTCAAGTTACTGTTCATCAGTCTTGGGGTCGACTCAAACTTCTCTGGGGTCGGCCCCTGCTACAGTGGGGTCGGCCTTCTCAGGAAACAGAGAACCTTGTTTTTCTAACTGTTTTCACTAGGGTCGACTCATGCTTTCTTGGAGTCGACCCATACTATAGTGGGATCGACCCAAGCTCCAGTGGGGTCGGTCTTCTCAAGGATTCCAAAGACATGGTTTTTGAATACTCATCCTGGGGTCGGCTCATGTTTTTTTGGGGTCGGCTCCACTGGGGTCGGCTCAAGAAAACTTGGGGTCGGCCCTCTCAGTAATTTACAGAGAGTTGTTTTCTTTGAGTTCACAAGTTGAAGTCGGCTCATGGTTCTTTGGGGTCAGCTCCTCTCTTGGGGTCGGCTCAAGGATTCTTGAAGTCGGCCCCAGTTACTGTTCATCTGTGCCATTTTTGCAAGGATGTGCCAGATCATCCCAAAACGTGCCTCTCCATCTCTTCTAGGGTTGACTCCTACTCTGTGCCAAGTATGTCACTCCATGCTAGTGCGTGCCATATGTTCTAGGTCGACTCCAAACCTCTCTTGGGTCGACTCAACTCACAATTTCCTGCATCTTAAAGTTAGACTAGTTCAAAGGATCAATAGAATATATTTCAAATAATTTTGAGTGTATGGCACGATAGAGCTTCATACCCTTAACAATGAAAATTACAGTTTTGCCCTTGAGAGTATTCTTGACTTGAAACTTTGCCGAAATAGATTTAAAAGCTCTCTATCATTTTCTACTACATATTTTATCTCGTTGTTAATCATTGAGAGTTATCTTGATCTCATTTTCTCAATGTATTGAGGGTATGGCATCCCTTAGTGATGTATCAAGTTAAACTGTATTGTTAATTTGATATTCTCTCAATTGTTGTGTTAATCATCGAAATAACATTATCATCCTCAATATTAATACATATTATATTTTATTATGCTCTTTTGTATAATACTATATAATGTCCTTTATGCTCATTTTGTCATACCAAAAGTACTTTCTTAGTTTGTTTACCAAAAACATGTTAAAGTACCACAATACTTTAGAAATATAGTTACCAAATAATAAACAGCTCTGCCAAACAGGGCCCAAATCTTTGATGTCTCCAAACAAAACTCCTATTGCTGGGAGGGACACTAGCCAGGCTTTGAAATGCCGGCAGAAGACAAGAAGAAAGTGGTAGTTGAGAAGGCTCCTACTGGAGAAAAAAAAGGGCGCCCCCCTGATGCACCATCGTCAGGACGCATATGAGGAAAAAGACTGTGGTACCAAATGCACAATTAGAAATGGATGACTTTGATACCATGTTAAGGAAGAAATTTGTAGCCAAAAGGCTTGATTTTTATTAGCTATGATGACATGCTTATACACACTTCATATGGGATTAGTATCCCTACAAAGGGATCAATATCTCTACATCAAAGGAATGATATGATCCGTATAAAGAAAGTCTCTACAAATATGTACATAGTTGGCAAAATTAAGGAATGATTTCCATCATATAGGATTATATAGTTGGTCGTATCTGCCAAATCCGGTCGCATATTTGGCCAATGAAATCAAGAATGATTTCCATCACATAGGATTGTATAACTACCCATATTTGCCTATTTGGTGCTGATAGAATCCAGAAATATTTTCTATCAAATCAAGAAATGATTTCTATCACAGCTCTATTCCAACCCCTTCGCCTTTACAAGGCTTCTCTTTCCATCATTTTCATTTCATCCTTCTTTTCACTAAACTCTCCTCCAAATCTAAGAGGTAAGCTTCTTTGAAGACTAGGAATACGATTTGGGTTGCAGTGTGACTTCAACTATAGTGCAACTTCAACAACCACAACTTCATGCAAATCTTTTTCACTTAAGTGGCAAAAAAGCAAGTATGTATAAATCTGGAGAATTCCATAAAGGACCCGATAAGACATACACTCTTTTACTTCCCATCACTGCTAAGATATGGGACGGTCTCTGATCTCCACTACTTATGAGCGTTACAGATAAGGGGACCTATAAGACGTTTTGTTACCAAAAAACAAAAAGACTGTAAGAAGTTTGTAATGTCTCATATTGGTTGTGTTGATACCCAATAATCTGTATTGGGAATGTTCACATACAATTGTATCAGCTATAGCAAGCTACATTTTATTCATTCTGATCATCTTTCCTTTTTTTTTGGGTCTCCCCGAGATCTGTAAATTTAAATTCAAATTCGGCTTGGAGTCCTATCCAATTCCAGATTATCCAATCGAAATTCTATTAAAACATCTCTTAGGTTTTCATATTAGGAGGTCCTAAAATATTGAGATGGTTATGTCATATAATCTCTACTTTGCACAGGTCTTTTGCATGAGTTTTACAACAAGAAAACCAAGAAGCACTGCTCTTATGCACTTGGTCTTTGGCTCTTAGTATGCAGTTGTTTCTGTGTCTTTTAGTATTTTGGATTGTTTCGTAAATGCCTATTTTTGATGGTTAATCAACTTATGTTCAGCTTGATAGATCTTATATATAAAGATCCTTCTTTCCGGAATTATAGATTACCCTACATATCTTTTGCTTGTGCACTGGATATTTTTCATCGTACTATTCTCCGGGTTCTACCAGAAAGAACCCACTTTCATTTAAATGATACAATGCTGAGGAAGGGATCATTAGAAGATGAAGGTTGATTACCTCATTTGCTTGCATTGATTGGACTCTGATGCATACTGAATGCTATTTAACTTCTATAGATGGATCTTGTGTTTGAACCTGAGGATTGGATGAGATATTTACCATTGCCTTTTGTCATACATTCTATGGGACTGAAGCTGACCCTTTTGGTGAAGATGAGACAAATTCACTGGCTATCGCCAAAAGAAGTAAGATGAAAACGAGTTCTTGTGTTCCTGATGAATAACTCACGAGGCTGTGTTGATGTTTTCTATCTCAATGATACGGTGTGAGCCAATTTTGAATTTATAAACAAGCTAGGAGTTGATAGATGGTCCTTCGATGACATGAATACTTCTCCTGATGGTAAAACAATGGCGGTCAGTCCAGTTTGTTTTGGTTGTGTAATTTAGACATGCTAGGAATTAGTACGAACTTCTTGCGGAGCATCAATGTGCAATGAAAGCTACTTATAGGTTGAAGTATGATAGTTAGAAATCAAATGCGAGCTTTGACAAAAGTCACAAATTTTGGCCCTGGTTTGGTATGATTTCTTTCTAATTTTTTTTTTAAATATGAAATCTAATGCAAAAAATATATTTAGTTATCCGATTTCTATTTTTTTTAAAAATAACTTTTATTATTTCTGAAAGAAAAGTTAAAGTGAAAATTCACATTCACCTCTCTTTTTTTAAAGTGCATTTTTGCTCCTCTCTCATCCTCTCCACCAATCCTCCTGATTTTGGTGCCGCCCTTCCGACTCCTTAAGGTCTTGGCCACCCTCCTTCTCCCCACTACCGTCTGACTCTTCGGTGACTTTTTTTGCTGCCTCGCCACCGTCCTCCTCAGTCTCACCATCTCTTCCGTCCATCTATTTATTGGTTCTCTGCGTCTATTTTCTGTCATCGTTCGTTCATTATTTCATTCTCGGTGTTCATTTCTAGCATCCATCTTCCATCATCGTCCGTCCATTAGTTTGTTCTTTTGAGAACGGTGGTGTTCGTTTGTTCCCAACATTTGTTGGTTTGATTGAGCATGATTCTGTTCGAGTGGCTCCGATTGCATTGTCTCCAATTGCCTCCTTCCCCACTCTCCATCCTCTCTTGCTCGGTTCCATACTTCCGACTTTTTCGTGGCTTTTCATTTTTCTTATTAAAACAGACAGAGAGGGGGGAGGGGGGGGGGGGGGGGGGTAAAATATATTTTCTATTGTAAATAATTTTAAGAATAAAAATAGTTTTTTTTTAAAATATTAAAAAATAGTAATGACACCAAATGCAGCCTTAATAGTGGTGAAGTTCCTAAAAGTATATATACAGATAGATAGATAGATAGATAGATAGATAGATAGATAGATAGATAGATAGATAATAACTGGTAAAAGCGTCAGGAATCTAATGCAAACCTGGATGAATTGATAGCCCTTGCAAAAGAACTCCAGGTTCAACACTCCAGCTGTAGTTGTTGGAATGATACTTAATTGGCATGTCCTCTTATTGCTATTTTCCTTACTCTCTGACCTTGCAAGGTTCCCTATCCTAAATCGCAAAATTCTTATTTATTTATTTATTTTTTCATGGGCAATACTGCAGAGTACTAGAATTCGTCCCTCATGGGTCCCAGCTCAATTGTTCATGCATCCAAGCTACATGCATTGAGCTGCTACCAGGCATTTAATTTTCATATTATCTTAATAATTTTTAAAGATTTATTTCTCGGTTACATGTGATTACTTGAGGGTTTTCAATCAACTGGTTTTGCAGCTCTAAGGCAGATGTGTGTGCCTATGCTGCTGCTGAAGTGAAAAAAAGCCTCGAGGGGTTAGTGCTCTGGTATTTGTGCTTTCTGGTTTTAAATTTGTACTTAATTTGGATGCTCTGTTGGTCACACACTACTTTGGAGGAGAGAATTTTGTGTTTTGGGGTTGCCAAGAGGGAAATCAGATTCTATTTGAATACTGATATGCAAAGAGAGCTTGATCACTTGACATGGAGATCGAATTTCCTAGTTTTTGTTTAAAATGTTTTTCACAATTTATTTTCATATAAAAATAAATATTTTTTTAATGGACGTCTGTTTTAACTTGCATATTTGTCACTTTACGGTCAAAGTTTCTACGAGCAGCTGCTCATTGGAAAAGACTCTATTCAATGGTATACGCTTTTGCTTTAAGTCGTTCTAGTAGTTTAGATATCTGATAATTGCATAGTATGAAGTTCTTGCAAGGTTTCATTAGGAACTAAGGCCATTGGCATTGAATGAATCATATCATATTTCCAATCCTCTTTAACTTTTATAATATGAATTTTTTGTTTAACAATTCTTTTCCTTATTCTTTGTTGTTTTGTTTTTTATATATGGATTTCTTTATACTTGTTGGAAGAATATTGCATAAAATTTGCTACATTGTTGTTTTTATTATGTTAAAATGGTGTTATAAAAGAATAAAAAGTAGAAAATGTGAAGATGAAACAAAGCACCAGCGCAGTCAGAGGTGATACCCGATCGGCCAAGCTAAGCAGGCACATGTGGTCATCAGCCCACTCCCTCAAAGCCCAACTTGAATTCTCAGAATTTTTTTTTTTTATTAAGCAAGAGGACTTGCTTCCATATATCTGACATGGAGCTAAAAATAATGTAGGAGTTTTAACATTTTTGGAACACTTAATTAATAGGAGATAAAATTAATTTTATTTTTTAAAATTAATTTTTTTAATAAATTAAAACATCAACAATACTTGCTAGAATCTTTTTTGAAAATTGAAGATATGGTGAAGTAACGGCAACTCTCTCTTTCAGGACCCTGCGAATCCAACCAAAACCTCACAGAACCCACCGAGAATCAGTGCATATCTTGGTTATATTTTTTTATTGGATCATTTGACCCAGTTTTATATTCTTTCTTTGGTCAACTCATCATTTCTATGTCAGATATGCATGGGATGCTGCAACATCACCACCTTTCTTACAGAAGTGTGGCCATTCAGGTACTCATCTTTGACCACCTTTTGCTTTATGCCGAGTGAAACTTTATATACAGGCAACAATCCCTATTTCAGGTTATTGGATTCAGCTTTACGAATTTCTTATTATCATTTATATTTATGGGCTATATCCTTATTCAGTGCAAACCTTTTGAAAGAAATCCATGAACCCTGCAGGATTCTCTGTAGCTTGGGGTTGTCTGCCGACCGATGCTTTCCAATCTCTTATACCTTTCCTTTTTCTACCCCACTACCCCACATTGATCTTCCAAATCTACATGCTCTTCCTTTGTAGCTCTTTTAATTCCTTTAGCTAGGCTCTGTTTTTCCAAAACATATTTGCTTATTAATGCAAACTATTTATCAGACTGACATTTGCATGTCCTGGGAGTTGATGCCGTACCCTACTGAGTTATGTGTTAGAATCATACTGGATGGAAGCAGCCTCATGGCTGTGATAGCTGTGGATTGGTCTTTCCCTACCATCAGTCAGTCATCTTGAGAATGAAAGCCATGGGCAACATAAAAGATTCCATCAAGCCAGGATTGAATAAGTCCTTTGTAAATTCTATTCCAGTAATTTCAGAAATTCTCTTATCCAATTACAGATGCATGTCCAAAATGCCAATTATTGCTCAGAATCTTCACTCCCATCTGCTATATGGAACAGAAAGAACGAGGCACACATATATATATGATTGTGGTATATCCTTATAATCTTATCGGTTCATTGAAGAGCAAGTCGGACCATTAACTTATTGCATGTCTTTTAACTATCACAAAAGTCAGTGGGTAAAGGTTAAATTTCCTCCATTAGTAAAGCTATTTTGGAGAATATGATCGTGGATGTGAAGTAACATCATGATTTGAGAATTTGAATTCAGTTTATTTAAAGAACTTGATAGAGAGTTGATGCATATTTCAGTTTATTTCCTTTATCAACTACATTAATAAACTACTGTCTCTGCAACATCCCTACTCCACTCTGCAGGAGAATTAAACTCAACACAGAGTGCAACCATGCTGCTCTCTCTGGTCATAGGTATGCCTTATTTGCGAGTCAGGGTCATTCAGGTTGACATGATCAAAATGGTAACATGAAAGTAGTCTTGCTTTAGTAGCAATGCTTCAAATTTGCAGCTGCCACCTTGGAAATATAGATGCAAACGCCGGTGATCCACAAATTGGTAAATTTTATCTTCCCTAGCACATACATGAAGCTGCTTGTCTTGTCTCACTACAATGTTTTAGCCAGTAGTTGGACATACAAAAAGGTAACAAGTTTCGTGGCATAATGAGGACTTTTATTGTTGCAGGTTGGGATAGAAAGCAGTATCTTACAGGCACTGGAGAGGCAAATTTGGTAATGCTTTGTAGTTAGAAATGTACTAGGATGTGGACACATCATCTAACTACTTTTTTTGCTGGTTTGCCATTCACAGGGAGGACTTGTTTCTGGTGGATTCAACTTAGCCCAAAATTTGTGAGAGCTACTACTCTTGTCACAGGCTTGTGTTTCTGCTGCATCAAAGAATCAGAATGCTGTTGTTCTCATTTGATCATTTTGGAGTGTCAATAGTTTTGGGGTTTAGATAGATGAACCCTTCTGTATGTTTCCAGTGATGGCACAGAAAAGGGAGTGTTCGTAGCTTTACTGGAATGGAGACTCCACAATGCTGCCAAGCTGATAGAGGTTCTCTTTCAATATTAACTCCCAGGGCATTCTCCTGGATTAGCAACATAAGTTTGATTGCTTGCTACTACGGTTCTCCCATCGAGCTTGTTCGAAAGTGGTATCAGAACTTTTACTCTCGAGCAAGAAGCACGGGTTGAGGTATTCTCCTTGTTTTCATTTTATATCGAAGACTAGCAAAGAAACATTGAGGTGAATCTTTTTGGCCATTCTGTTTACCAATGTTGAAGGCCGGGAAAGCTGAGTTTGAGACACCCGAAAAGGAAACCATGGAATGGGAAGAAGCATTTGTTGCTTCGGGGAAGCAGGTGACTGTAACCAATTAGAGCTAGTCCCATATTGAACCATCCACTTTTGTTCAAACAGTTCTGTACGAAGAACTTATAAACTTACTGCTCTTCTATTAAGTCTACTTGATAACCGAGTCCACTCTTGGCTGGCACAGAAATGCTCATTTATACATCTTACTTATGAATGACTTTCCACATTTTCATACATGGCAGACTTCATGAATGACCTGAGAACCCAAGCAAACTCTAATATGTTGATCTTGAAGCTCTCTAGGTAACTTTAATGACAATGGTCATGGCAATTTGAGATTCCATGAGGAGCAAAATTAGGAATAGAGCTAACTTTTACATTCTTTTTGCATAAAATAGCTACTTCATGGCTCAAACCGACCAAGCATTATCATTTTACCAAGCAATAACATTTTTTTTTTTAAAATAGAAGGGTTTAATCCTTATCCCTTTTGAGGGTGATTCTTCAATACCAGTCACAGTTTCACCGTGAGTCATTTTCTTTGAAACCATTCATCAAATCTAAAATGATAGCCCACTCTGTTACAATTTATATAATTTAAAGCCCCACACAGCATATCAACTCCAATCATTATTAGACAAGCAGAATTCCTGTCACAGCAACCTAACAGGCTAACACCAACAACCAAGAAACCTATCGAACACTACCAAAATAGACCCATTGACAAGCATTTTGTCTTGCTGTTGCCGCTACGACCTATCAACCTCTTGCACTCGCGCATGCCCTCAAACGCCCCCCGAGCCTGACCATTCTTCCAAAATCACACCGTCCACTTGCAGATCCCAGGCAGGAGCTCTGGTACCAATCTCCTTTCCATCGCATGCATCCATTCCATTGATGGAGGTTGCCGTCTCTTCTTTATCTCTCTTTTCTCTCGTGCTTGTTCGTTCCTTTTACATAAAAATATATCTATTTCTATGCACGTCCCTTTCCCTCTTGTCTCAATCAGTAGATCACCTTTCCTCTACCCGCCCCAATGTACCTCGCATTTATGCCTATCTTGAAGAGCTGGTCGAGAGATACCCAACACCAAAGCCTGAAGCCCCACCCACAAGTCCATGGAGAGCCATAAAAAGAGAGGAGATAGAAACTCCAAGCGAAAGCCAAGCAGGTGAGAACGGTAAGGAAAGAAGATACGAAGATGAAAAGGGGAGAGAGGGGGAGATCCAGAAGACAAGAAAGAAGGGGATTGATTCCCATTTCATTTTGGTTTGCCATCACCATAGTTGATGGTTATAGTACATGCATCAAATGTAATCGCTCCACCGAGTACAGAATACAACAAAAGCTACAGTCCATCTCCCCCTCTTCCACCACCGCCACCATTAGAGCTCATCATCTCCACCACCATCCAAAAAAAAGGGAAAGGTAAAAAGATTGGAACTTCCATATACTCTGACTAAAATCGAAAGAAAAAATAAATAAAAAAGCTAACTTTCGATTAAAGAGAGGGGAAAGAACACACCTTTTGCATCACCACCCATCTCTCTCTCTTTTTTTTTTCTTTTTTTGATAGACGATAGAACTCGGTTGGGAACTAAAATTTTTTCTTTTTGAAAAATTGAAAGCTAGAACATCTTTATCACGGGTGAGACGAGGATGAGGAAGAAGAGGAGTGATGGAGGGACTGGGTGATGAAGGGGTGCTGGAGGAGCTGGAGGGCGTTGAGCCGCCTGGCGGGATCCTTCTGGAGGCAGCAGGCGATGAAGCTCCGGAACTCCGGCGAGGCGGTGGTCGGCGCCTCCGGGGGGTTGGAGTAGCAGATGGCGCACATGAGAGAGGCCCAGTCCCCCTGGCGGCCGAGCTTCTCGCCGAAGGGGAAGCGGCCGAGGTAGAACTCGAGGATGCTGAGGCCGAAGCTCCAGATGTCGCCGGCGTAGGCGTTGTAGATGCCGTGGTTGAGGTCGGTGTTGATGCGCTCGGGGCTCATGTAGGCGATGGTCCCCACGGAGGAGTTGCAGGGGTCCATGGTCTGGGCGAGGATCCGGCTGACGCCGAAATCGGCGATCTTGACCTGGCGGGCGGTGTTGATGAGGAGGTTGGAGGGTTTGATATCACGGTGGACGATGTGCTGGCGGTGGAGGTAGGCCAATCCGGTGAGCACCTGCCGGGCGACGTCGGCAAGGAAGCGCTCGGAGGAGACGCGGTGGCCGTCGAGGGAGCCGCCGTCCATGTACTCGAGGAGGATCTGGATCTCGCCGGCGTGGTCGTACATGCCGTGGCAGCGGACGACAAAGGGGTTGTCGGCGGTGCGAAGGATCTCGATCTCACGGCAGATCTGGCGGCGGACGGCGTCCTCATGGTTGCCGTAGATGACCTTGAGGGCGTAGATCCTACCGGTGGGGCGGTGGCGGACCATCCAGACGGTGCCGCCGGTGCCGCTGCCGACGCGGCGGAGGCGCTCGAGGTCGGAGAGTGCCGGGGTCTGGGAGGAGGCGGTGGGCGGGGTGGCGGAGGCGGAGGCGGAGGAGGATGAAGGAGGCGGCAGGGGGAGGGGGACGGCGAGGGAGGGGTCGCGCTGAGGGAGGGGGAGGGTCAAGTCGGGCCGCCGCCGTGGCCGGTTCGTGGTGCCCGCCTGAACCGGTCTCAAGGGCGCCGGTCCGGGTCTCATGATGGCCGTTCCTTCTTCTTAGGATGACAACAAGAGGAGGAGGAGGAGGAGGAGAAGGAAACCATACAAAGAACTATATTCTCATCTCATTTATCAATAAAAGAAGGATGGAGGCTTTGAGGTTGGAGGTATTGATAGATATATAATAAGGGTGTGAGTATAAAAAAAGGATGATGAGGTGGGGAGTTATTTGGTTGATGGAATTGTAGCACGAAAAGGAGGAACGAGAAGAGAAGGGGGAAAAAAAAAATGTTATCTTTTATGAGGAGGGGGGGGGGGGGGGGGGGGGGGGGGGGGGGGGGGGGCGGGGGGGGCGCAGAGAAAAAGGGGAGGAAGGGTTCGAATATGAGAAGGGGACAGAAGAGAGAAGAGGGGGGAGAATTTTACAGGGGAAATGATGAGAGGTGAGATGGGAATATAAAAGGGGGAGGAAAAGGTTTAAGAGGAAAGGGGCATTTCATTGCTTCTACGTCTTTTGTTCTTTTCTCATTTTTTCTTACACCCAACCGTAGGGCTTGGGGGTTCCATCCGAACCCCACGTAGGAGAGAGGTCACTCCGCCAGATCAAATAGAATACGGCGTCCGAAGCATGCTCTTGTTGAAATGGAAATGGTTGAGTCTCTCTCATAAATTCTTTAATTTTTATCATCTATCTATATACAAATTTATACAGTTTTTATATCTTTATTTTGAAAAAAGAGAGAAAAATTTCACACATGCCAATGAAACATGTGTGCCCATCAAAATGCGTGTTGGAATCTTGCACTCGTCCTCTGTGACACTTAAATGATCTTAGTACCACTTGTTCATTAGATAATTAAGTGATACAATCACTTGAGGAATATAACATTGGAGGTGATCCAAAATATCTTCTTGTAAACAAGCCTGTGTAACAATAATATGGTCAATTAATTTGCATCTCTTTCCTGCTTTGTTCTACATAGTTGAAGTAATGTCGATATGAGAACATCAATTTGTTAATAATCTCGAAGTAAAAATACTTATGAAGAACTTTATATTAGTGGGTTCATTGCATTAAATGTAACTATTGCATGAAAAAAAGAATCACATATATCCCTCAAAAAAGGAAAAAAACTCAACCCCATTAATTTGAATGCCATTTGCTTTTGCTCAAGCATCGAAACTCTTTAGCATTCGATTAGATATTTGAATTCAAAATCCAATTTTACTAAAATTTAGAGAAAGGTGGCATTTCAAAGACTACCCCCATGTTGTAGCCAATACTTTTGAGCTTTTTTCTATAGAAAAAGTTATGAAAAATTAAAAACTAGTAATTCTTGTTTCATCTATACAAGGTTAACGAAAAGAAAGATATATCTAACTTTGTAATCATTTTGTTATTTGCCATTTGGCCTAAAGTCATCTCTTCAACTTTTCAAATTCCAGATCATTGATAATTATCAACTCAAAAAGAGGCTATAAAGGAACACGAAAGTCTAATTGATAGATTAGAAAGTGACCTTATTCATCACGTAACTTGGTTCGTGCATACAAACATCAATCATTTGAGGCTCTACCATCTTTCTAGAGATTGTAAATAAAGATAGAAAAAAAATAAGATTTGACGTGAGAAATTTTATTCATTTGATCTAGAGCACGTTTCATCGGCAAACTTATGAATTAAAATGCACTCCTTTTTTACTTTAATTTCGACTAACAACATCCTTTCCTTTTCCTGTTTTAGAGGGAGAATAGCAAATTTGTTAAGTTAACCATTAGGTAGTTAAAGATAGTTTCATCAACTAAGTGTTTAGCTTCAATTAATCAACAATTTTCAGTCAAAATCCTTCCTTAAACGACCCTTTTGATGCGCAAATGGATACTAAATATGGCACATGGAATTGTTCCTTACTACTGAAGGCTTGTAAGTAAATGATGAGAGGGGTCCAGAAAAAGTTTTAGATTAATTTACTAACAATAATAGAATGACAGCTCAGATGGACATGGAAATATTTTTATACACAATCATGCTAAGGCAAGCTCACGAGCTCTCCTTTGTTACTCCCGTCCTACCTCCTACTCCTAGCCCTCAAAGAGGCCTCTTATTCGACTTCATCTCCCTCTCTCTCTCTCTCTCTCTCTCTCTCCACACTCATGAACAGGTCACGAACTCGGAACTTTTGGCTCTTGCCGCGTCTAGTGGTGTCCTACCAAATGAGAGAAAGAAACGAATAGAATAAAGGGGAAAAGGGACGCATACGTGTGAACATGCCACGTTGGATGTCTAACGTCAGCGTGTAGCATGGGCGACACGTGGCAGGCGGAGTCGCCGGGTTGGACCAAATCCATTAGTCTTCAGGCGGGGGGGTTCGTCGCGGTTTCACCAGCAGGACTAAGAGGAGAAGGACGAGGAGAGGAAGAAGGGTGGAAAGGAGAGGCGAATGCGATGCCGTTAGAGAAGGAGACTTTGCCTCTGTCGTTTTCATGAAGATAATTATTCAAAGGTAGAAGTTTGCAGCTTGAGACTATCAAACGGAAGTCAGCAAAACGAAAGACCATCCAATGAAAGCCCACGGACACGTGGCACCCCCTGGTTTGCAGTTGCAGTCTGATGCCACTCTGTGCATGTGCAGAGAAAAATGGTAATAATTCTAGAAGACTCTTATTATTTATTTATTTATTTCTTTTTGCATGGATACCCTCCTATATGTCGAATTTTGTATATATATCCTCGAAAAACACTTGTTTTACTATTCTATCTTTTTTTTTTAATCCTTATTTTTATATGTACCCACGCCATCTAATGCTGTTAAAAAAAATTAACGATTTCAAATTAAAATGACTAAAATATTCTTAATGGATATATGCGCAAAAAATATTTATACCACAATAATAATAGAGAATAAATTTTAATTTATTTTTAATTAAAATAAATATGGTGTTTATTATATTAGGGGCATTTGTGTAAAAATAATATTTTACGAGGATACAAAAATAATATAAATTTTAAGAGGGTATACACGCAAATTTGAAATTTTAGAAGGATATCCATGTAAAATAATTCTTTTTGTTTTAGTTATGAGATTATTTTAAAGTTATCCTAAAGATTAGAAAACATGATAATTTGTTAAGATTGATATGGAAATTGATGATATAAGATTTTAAGATAAGGAGTAACAAAATAGAACATGGAAACGAAGGCAAGAAAGTTAATGATGCTCCTTGCCTTCTGCTTTACATCCGCTCCATGAATAATCCAAACTTATAGCTATCAAACATGTTTCCAACGAGTCATACCAATATCCTTTCGCCACGTTATAAGTTTGAGGACAAGTTTAATTACTGGTCTGAGCCCCATTAGTTATATTCTTTTCTTGTTTTTTTAAATATATATATAACATGAACTCCCGAGAGGAGAGTAATCTGAAGTCTAGAAGGTCAGATCATCATGGAAGGCACATGCGATTAAGATAAATTTAATAGACCTTAGCAAGCCGCCTTATTTAGTGTGAACTTGAACATGCCTGCTTTCCAAGATTGGACCACATGTCAAGCGAAGAAGGTTGAGGTTCACGATTTGCCTTCTTGATGGCTTCTTATCGCTCTACAAGATGGACCATACTAAGAATTATAACTTCGTGATAAAAAAAGAAGAAGAAAAACTTTTTCTCATGACGCATTGAAATGGACTTATTCTATATCACAGACATTGTTAATCTCTCCACTCCCCGGAATACCACCCACAATCGTTGGAAATTCTTGTAATAATCATGTCGAACCAATGCTGCAGCGTTAGAAGATGCATGATATAGATTATTTTGTTACTTCAGCTTCAAATATTTCTGCAAATTATAAAAAAACATTCAGTGAAAAAGCATGTTTGGTTGTGGGGAGTTAGATTCTGAAATAAGAATGGAAATAAATGACTTCTATTTTTACCGTTTGATTGAGAGGAGTTTTATTCTCATTCTGATTTTAAAGAAGAATGGAAATGTCCTAATCCTTCAAAACTCGATTTTTACCATCTTTTAGTATTCAAATTTCATTCTGATTCTGATTTCGATTCCAGTCACGAACCAAACATATCGAGAAATATGACAATCCAATTTTCATTTCAATTCAGTCCGATTCAAATTCCGGTCGCGAACGACACATCTAAATGCTGATAGATTTTTCATTATGTCAATTGGATGTGAAAGCCTGTGGGCTATCGTAGCCCTAAACATCACACTTATTTTTTAATAATTGAATCATAAAGATAGTAAATGAAAAAATAAATGTAAGATACCGTTCTCTACTACTATGCCTTTGAATCCGAAAAGAGAAAAAAATCCAAAAATGTGTCTTTCCTTGTTAGGTCCACTTTGTCTTCCATAGTGGGTGTCCCTAAGAGATTACTATTCCATTCCCTCAAATTAATGTTTCTTTTGCTTTTAATAACACTATAGTAACCGCAACGCAGCTCATGCTAAGTTCATGAAAGCTACTGTTAGATACGCTCCAGCTAGACCACCGAACCTCTACGTACTACAACAACGACATGTCCACCGTCCAAATCTTGTGATACAGCAAGCTAGATGTAACAAATTATAATTTGATTGTGACCATTTTGGAGGGCAGGGCCCAACATCAAGTCTAAGATGTTCAAGAATAGCTGGTTTATTTGATGATACCTGGCATCTCACGGCACTGAAAATTGATAGCTTGAAAGGTTTTGGGATTGGTCGGCGAATTAATTTTTGACAACCTTTAGGTCTATCATTCGGTGCCCAAACCCCAGACATGGCAAAATTACAAACCTATAGTTGCAGGTCTAACAACCGTGCCACTTTTAGATTAATGAACAATCGCTAGACGTCTAGACCAGCAGCTAGTATGCATCTCAATCACAGGCCAATAATAAATATCAGTAATTAGATTAACCACTAGGGCATCAATAGCTAATATTTAAAAATAAATATTGAATGCTTCTTTTCTTTACCAGAAAAGAAATAATTTCATTTAGCAAGAGAAAAAAAAGAAAGCAAGAAAGAAATTGATATACAACAACCACCATTCATGATATTTAATATTTTTGATATCAAAAGATTGTCATCTCAATTTGATAGGGATAGTGAAACATAAAATGCACAGCATATTCGGTGTATATGCATACATGAAACCAATCAGAAAACAAGCAAAACATACTCCAGTGCAGCAAGAGAATAAAGCTTCTCTCAACTCCATCACTGAATCAGCTTAATTCTTGCAGCCCTGTCCATCACAAGGGATCAAAGTTTCAGCAAATGTCCTCAAGTTACTGAAAGAACATAAAAAACAGCAACAATGGACAGGAAAAAATTATATTTTTATGGGGATATTTGTAAGATCATCACTTATGTACATGAGATGTAGTCTCCGATGAATGCAACAAAGCCCACATAAGAGGTTGGTTCAGAACAAAATGATTAAGGTTAAATAATCAACCAATTCATAGCCCAACCTTCACATATGGCAGAATCTGTAAAAATGAATCACAAAAAAGGAATGATAAATAAGATGTTTGCTCCAGATCAAAAAGCTTTAATGGAGGGTGGACCTGTTAGTGAGGACCATGAGTTGCTTCAATTACTGCTAAATGCGAGATCAATAAAGAAATTTAACAACATTTAAGGCCAATATCTCAAAAGTATTCTGTTCGTTGTAAGGATCTACGGTATGGTCCACAATGGTAGGCACTGTTGTAAGACCATTGGCACACTTTTGTATCAGCTCACTTACTAAAAACAAGAATAACTTCATTTAGGTGCGTTTAGTTCAAGACCGAAATCGGAATCAAAATAGATTGGAATGAATCGAAATAGACATATTCCTTGGCGTATTGGTTCATAACTGGAATCAGAATCAAGTTAAATTTTTGGAAATCAATTAAATAGAGAAGTATTTTTAGAAAATCCTTGGAGCTTGTTTGGATTTTCTTTCGGAGCTGGGCTGAAAATCCTGTAGGCTTTGTGGATTGGGCTAGTACAACCAACAAGATCACAAGCTACTAGCTAGATTGGCAAAATATGCAAGAATAGCTTTGGAGTGGGCCGGCCTATAGAAAGAAAAAAGTTTCTCCCTATGGGATTCGGGCTGGCCCACTCTAAAGGTATTTCTTAGTATTTCATAAATACAGGCCTAGCTCAGCTTGTAGCTTGTGATCTTGTTGATTGTACTGGCTCAATCCACGAATTCTACATAATCCTGCAGAAAAATCCAAACAGGCCCTAATTTTTTCAACTAAACCGCTAACAACATGGGATTTGAATATTAGGAAGTGAGCTGGTATTAGGCATTGCTGTTTCCCTCGGAATAGGTATGGAAATGGAACTCCCTCCAACCAAATGGCTGGAGTGAGAGTCACTTATTCCCATTCCTACACTTATTTCCATTCCTACTCCAGAGCCCAACTCTCTCCAATTAAATATAAAGTTAATCAAAAAGAAAACACACAAGATAGTGTCTCGAATCCAATTCTAGCAGGCCATGGCTTGCACAAATAAAGCGCACCCTTCCGCGCATTACTAACCTAAATGCCAGCATCAAACTCCAGACTCCAGACCTTTAGACATGGTTAATTTTTTTCTTTTTTTTTTGATGGCAGACATGGTTAAATATGATATCAGGGACAGAGACACATATCCCTTATTAAATAAACCATTGCTCCCCTCCAAATTTAGAGCAATGAATTTTGTATCCCTAGGCTAGTTATAATCAGCGTAAACTGGAGCATTTAAATCTTTGAAATAACGTGGATTGCACATCTCCTTGACATGAAGATAGACCATCAAGGACCTGCCCAAATGCTAGTAGAGATGATTTCCTGGCAGAAGTCAGATAGCATAATTTTTTTTTAAATGCATGAAAACAATTCTTGCAGTGACAAAGGTTAGCAATAACACATCAGTTGTCACCATTCAAGGTGAACATGAATATAATGCATACATATAACATGCTGGCAAACAGAGAGCTTCACGAGAACCAAGAGCACACCTTGTAGAGGCGTAGCCACATACAGTAGTATCTTCACAGCAGATGACACATTTCAATGGAACGTCAAGGAACACATCAGTGAACATTTCGTTCCTTTAAACTATATGCAGAAACTACATATTCACACATCTGCAAAACCATAATCTTACATCCAGATCTTTTTCCCATCAGGTTTGAAAAAAAATTAATGGCCAGACATATTTAAGGAAAGCAGATAAACAATCATCTTCCAAGCAGAAGCACATCCATTATAAAATAAGATCAACAGGATTAAAAAAAAAAAAAAAGAAGGCCCAGTTAGGAACTGTTGTTTTTTTCATGTTTCTTCTTTTTCAAAACAGATATACGGAATCCAATACAAAAAAATATGTTTGGTTATCCTATTTCTGTTTCTATTTTCCATGAAGAAAATACCTGAAGCTTTAGATTACTTAGGCCCTGTTTGGTACCCTTTTTTCCTTTTTTTTTTTCTCAAACAGACACATTGAAACCAATGTAGAAAACACATTTGGTTATCCTGTTTCTTTTTTTTTTTAAAAAAAAAACTTTCATTATTTGTGAAAAAAACTTGGAAGTAAGAAATTTTTGCTTCCATTTTTTTAAGTGGGTCATCTCCTTCCCACCCTAACTCCCCACCCCTCCACTACAGCCCCCTCCCACCTGGTCGTGCTGCCAGCCCCGGCTTCTTCTCGGCCGTTTCCATATCACCGCTGCTGCCAACCATCACGTCCTCTTTCCATCGTGGGAAAAATGAATGATTTTTCTTCTTTTTCCCCTTTTTCTTAGTTTTTAATGATTCAAGATTTAGGTGAGGCAACCAAATCAGCTGTAAATCAGCTGTCCCATGTACTCTGCTCCATCATTAATATTTCAAAGAAACATATGCTGCATTTATATATAAAAATTAATCTATATAATGAAAGGTAATCTATTTTAAATTAAATTTATTTTTATATTGAGAAAGAAGAGTTTTTCTTTTTTTTCCTTTTGCTTTTTCTTTTGCAAATTGTGTTACTTATCTCTTTCATTCCATCCCGATATTACCTCCAGCAAGCAGCGGTAGGATGTCGCCCTCCTCGATGATGATCTTCTTATTGCGGCCACTATGATGAGAGCTCTCAACCTCAACATGATCCAGCAACTCCTCCCAGCTCTGCCTCTTGGCCTTAACATGGTCAAGCAACTCCTCTCGTAGTTGAGAGAGAGAGAGAGAGAGAGAGAGAGAGAGAGAGAGAGAACCAAACATATTTTCTATTGTCAGAAATCTGAAAAAAATAGAAACAGAATCCCTTTTTTCATTTTTTTAAAAAAGAAAAGTGCCAACAATACCAATTACAGCCTTAAAATACTGTTTTCTTTTTGTCAACAAAGACATACAGGGGAAGCCATTCATCTCATAAATAAATTAAACTGAATCATCAGATAATCAAAAAAAAAGGGGGGCCCCGAAGAGGGTACAGGGGCTCTTGTTACCCTGGATGCCAAAACTTCACAATTTTTATACACATACCTAGATAGAGAGCCAACCAACCTTTTTGTACGTTACTAGGTTATAGTGAAACACGGCTATGAACCATCTGTGCAAGAATTAACAAGTTGGATTCAGTCAAGACATGCCATTTACAGTGGCTTGCCTGAGCAGCAAGAGCAACAACTGCAATGTAGCCCTGACTCCACTTTAAAGCTGCTAAAATGAAACTTAGATACCGAACTTTCCAATAAGAGAACACATTATTTTCTGGCAATTTTTTGAGTATCTGGAAGCTTTGTCTAGAGAACAATTGCCTTACTGGAAACTAGTATGCTCACACAGAGCACCCAAGTCTATGCATATGCTTTTATTCAGCATCAACATCTTAAGAAACAGATTGCAAAGTTAAGGTGTAAAAATATCTGGACACATTAGCTGCTTTTCATCAATCATGTTAAATTTCCAAATTGCATAATTTATATGTAAATTATATGCATTTTTCTTCTCAGTATATGAATAGCCTCTGTCCATAGCTCCAAATGCCTCCCTAGTAGCCCTATTACTGCTAATTATTTTTTAGATCAGTGATATCCATAAGGATTCACAGAGACTGCTGTGAATGTCTAAGAGGAACCTAAACTCAAAACATGTATATGCATCATCTGTCAAAAGAAAATAAGGAAAAAAAAGCTGGGATGGATTTCAGCACCTCGTTGGTACATATTGACATGGTTTTGTATCTCTCCTTGGCGATGTGTAACAAGTGTCAATTTTGTAAGACAAAGTATACATAAAGTGACAAGTCCTGACTTATATACACATGACAACATTTATCCCAGTTTTCTAGACTATTAAATTTCAATCAAATTATAACAATTGGTAAATTGGACACATCTCTTCTGGAATCACAGAAATAAGCAATTCCATCATAGACAATGCTTGATGTCAGTAAGATGAAACTTTACTTTAAGGACTTAGGAGTCTCAAATCACTATCAAGAATAACATTTGTAGAAACCTCCATGGTTACATCACAACCTATAGCTATCACATAGACATGTAGGTTCAATATGAGTATCTGACTTAGAAGAAATTAGGCCTACGGATACAACTTGCATCATGCAGGTCATATATACTAGTGAAACAACAATGGCATATATATGTGCATTTGACTCAAGATAAATAAGGTTTACAATATGTTTTTTTGTGTGCGAGAGAGAGGGCATGGGGCAAGTACTCCAAAAGTCAAGGTTTTAAAAACCACTAGAATGGGATGGTACAAGGGGACCGCATTGTTCCAGTAGAAAACCAGCACTAGTACATAGTGTGTCGGTACAGGATATAGTCTCATACCATGTGTTGGTACCTGATACTATGCCAATTTTTCAAAAAAAGGGGTATGCCCTTTGGTAGTACTGGTTTTTAAAACCTTATACCAAGCAATTTTGTTATTTTACCATACCAACCTAATTTCAATATACTACTAGACAACCTTGCTGTAAAAATATATCAGACAATAGAAATGTATGCTTCAATGTTCACTGATGGAGTAGCAAGGCAAACACACGGTAACCGAAACATTTGCATATCTAATTTCAACTCCAACATGCAAAAACTAAAATTTGCATTAGATACTTACAGCTAGATATCATCATCCATTTATGCTAGTGAACTGCAGTGCATCTTCAAGTGCCATAATTGGGACCAGGAGTGGATACCGGTGGACCATATGAATACCTCCACTGATCACATGCTGAACACTTCTCTAACTTAACACTATTCTCCAAGGTACAAAATTTACATGACCAGGTCTCGAATTTCGATCCAACATCTTTAGGTTTTTGTGTGCCACAAGCTTCACAAACTGGTGCCAGAGGCTGTAGCGGCCCAACCATGTCAGAAACAAATATTAGCCCTTCCATAAATGTCTACCAGAATTGTCTAAAGAAATGATTATTGCATGCTAGCAATCATGTTAACGACAAAGATGTAGACAAAACATAAAATGGTTGACGACTATCAGCAACTAGCTAGGCACATGAGTTCACGATATAAATAGTAGTGGTCTTAAAAGAGTAGGGATTTTGTAAATTGTATCCATTAGCTGCTGCATTATTATTCCTGTATGTTACATGGCAAACTGCATATAGATGTTACCGTATAAGTGTATTTGAATATGATATGGAGCGATAGAAAGAACAGCCTCATCACATTTTGCATTTTCCAGGGAGAAAGGACACAACAGAGTCCCAAACTATAACAATTTACACTGTATTTCCCTTTCTACATATTAAATTTATTATTCCTATTGGCCCAAAAGGTACAGGGGCAGAGTTAGTAAAACTGTGAGAGCATCCATATTAATTAAATGGGAGACAAGGTGCAGATTGAAAGCATGAATAGAAGACCTGTGATTTGAGAAAAAGGTAGAAAGAATCGAATTGTTGCACGCCAAGATGATATAGAGGTCTTTCTAAGCGCTATAAACACCAAATATATATTCCCTAGCAACTTTCTCCTCCAAACATCTGTACAGCTTTTTGAACGAATTGAAGAAATCTTTCATAAGCAGCAAAGTTAAAAAAAAGGAAGGAAAATGTTTAATTGAAATCTTCAGCTACCCTTCAAATATAAATCAGCTTGAATATTATTGCAACTTGAAGCCCTGAATCGTCATCAGTGAATGCTGTTACTTTAGTTCTTCCAATGGCTGAGAAATTGGTGCATGTTGTCTTGACTAACATTCCATGTGGATCGATATCTTAAAGGACTAATTGCTCCCGTATGGCATGCTCAATTAATAGGTTAACTAATTCATTGTGATGCACTAATGCTTAATCAGTGGTAAATGTTTTATTGGTCATATTGATCTGCCACTAATATTGTTCTGGATGAAGCATGTTAATACTGAACTTGCTCTAATTACTAGCAGACAACAATATGCATTCAGCAGTACACGATTTGTGCAACTGTATGTGTGAAAGAATATTCAGGGCTGCGGTGCACCTCATACCATTGCTATTGTCTTACCTGATTAAAAAGAGTGCACACACTGCACTCCCAAATCACTTGATCTTCTGTATCATCTGTTGTGCCTTGGGAAGATGAACCACCAGATAGTGGTGCTCTGCCACTGAAAGTAGAATCCTCTAATGCACTGTTTTTGCCTTGTGGTACCCCATTGGAAGATTTTGAAGGTTCCTCTGATTTTGTAAACGCAGGTTCCTTTGACATGCCACTGCTACTATCTACTTCACTGGCGATGTTGCTGTGCCCAGATCCACACCACAAATCATCATACATTCTCCTCTCTGCAGCCATGGCAGCGGCTTGTATTGGACTAAGTGCAGTCATAATGTCACCATTTCCCCCTAATCGTTGTGGCCCAGATGGCAGTAGCGGTCCGATACGTGCCCGTTTTTGTGCCGCAGCCACTGCAGTTTGCCGAAGTGATGACAATGGGCGCTGGAGAGTATACCCACCCAGACGTCTTCCAGGAGCATCAAATCCCTGTCCAGTGCCAGTTGTACCCTTGGCCATCAGTTCCTCGCATTCCTGCAACAATCCGTATAGTTTAAACTTTTTTAATACCAATTTTTACCCAATTTTGTCATGAAACACATCAGTTCAAAACTTGAATGACAAAATCATAAGATAAGCATCAATGACACTTTTCCCCATCCTTGGATAGACCAATATCCCCTAAATATAAAAAAACTAATTAGATGTCTCAATGTACACTTTATCATAACCTATTAAAAGCGCTCTATTTACAGGAATCCCTACATGATAATACATCTTCCATACTGCAAACTAAAGTATAGAATCATTAGATATATTGGGGGTGACTAAGCCCGAGAGATGCAGAAGCATCAAAATAGATTATCTATTAGTTTCTTTTTATATTATTAACACTCCAGTACCACTTTAAATAAAATTAATCACATCAACACAGATAAAATTTGAAGTTTCTTAACCAATGTACAAAGAAGCATGCTGTCATTACCGTGAAAAAGAAAGAGCATTGCAAGGATGCATGAGAAAGGCAATAAGAATTCATTAGAAAAAAAATCATCTGATGTATTTATACTTATTAAATAGTGAAAACAGGATGTAGTCGTCTTAATTCACAGTCAATACAAAGTGTTCAACATACCCAACCAAAAAGTTGAGAGGTTTACATGATCATGCGTGTTCATCATCATGATTCCAGGGAGGAATAACAATAAACACTAAAAAAAAACTCTAATCACACAATATTCATCCGCATGAAATTGATTATACTGAGAGAAGACAGATTCCAATGTCTTGGTTGCTTTCTGATCACTATATCTGAAAATCATGTTACGGTAACCTTAATAATAGAGGGGAGTATAAAGGCCACAGAATTCTTTAACAAAAATAAGGTTTTTGATGACAAGCCTTGCGGATTTCGTCCCAGAGCTTGTAGAATTGGGCGTTGTGAGGGCCGTGTTCGATGTGGCACAGTTCGTGGAGCATCGTGTCCAGGACTTGCTCGAAGGGGAGGAAGTCCCAGTCCCTGTTGGGCCTCCGAAGCCGGAGCTTCACCTCGGCGCCTCCCCCTACGTTTAGCCCCAGAAGCGCCAATTTGATCGGACTGCAACTCAATTGAAGAGGAGTAATAGGTCTCCAACGAGGGAGAACGAGGACAAATAGGGGGAGAAATTAAGGTTTCCTGGATTACCAGAACTCTGAGAGTTTCTTGACCTTCCATTTGCGCCGCCGCATGATCGGCTGGACCTGCTTCGCCACCCGCTCGAGCATCCGGCGGGCCTCCTCCTCGCCGGGCTTCTTGAGGGTTTTAATCTCCCATACCTTGTTGAGGTCTCCGAGATCCATCGCCAGGGGAATCGAGAAACCCTAACCGTAGAATGAAGCCAGAGGGGAAGAGGGAACGAGCCCGGAAGACCGCTCGGTCTCTATCGTCTCCTCCTTGGCAAAGAAAGAGGCACCTTTTACGAGTTTCATACGAGGAGAACGAGGGACTCGGGTTGCATCTTTCGCGCGAATCCACCGTTGGATCATCAAACGCACGGATTTTAAAACACTCGATCGCCGTCATTCATCGGCCTTCACAGATCTCAAAGCGAGAGTGGATGATCCAACGGTGATTCTCGCAAAAGGAAGGTGAATCCTTCTTTCGCGGGAAAGATACAACCCGAGTTCGGGAAAGGAGATGGCCGGATAGAAAATTATCCTCGGTTCCTAGGTGTATTGGAATTGCTTTACAAGTCGCTTAGCGTCAAACTTCTATTTAGCCTTTAGCAGCACTTAGCGTATTAAAAATGGAAAAAAGATAATCAGAGACCCCTAATTTAACAATAATACGCAACGGCGCCTGAGTTGCAAGGTTGAAGGTTTATTTAAATACTGCATATCGTTTGCCGTGGATAGTTTTTTTCTCTGCATCCACAGAATACCGCCTAAATGACTAGCTACGTAAAAAGTCATTCAATTTGCAGCTTCATTAATTTTTCTATAAATATATTTGGCTAGAAAGATCTTTCATCCTTGCCTATAGCCTAAATGCATGACTCTGGTCTGTAAGAAGGGGAGGAGAAAAAGTGTTGTAAAATAAAAAAAAAGATAGAGAAATACTCGTGCATTACACCTTCTTTCAAGTAAAAGTTCCGTTAAAGGCAAATCGAAAATAAAAGATTAAATAAAGTCGGATTCGGTTAGTCCTGCTTCCACGGACTGAACTCTCTCCCTCAAAATCGCCCTTTAAATCTCTACTCCTTTGGCCCCAACGAGACCTTCGAGCGACCGCTTGATTACCCGATAAAAAGGCCGGGACCAAAAACCAACGGCCTTCACCTTCTTTCCCTCCTCTTCCCTCCGAGATCGAGAACGAAAACAAAGCATGGCGTCGTCGAAGACCATCCCCTTCCCCCGCCCCACGACGACCCCACGCTCCTCCCTCCTCCTCTCTCTCTCCAACTTGAACTCTTCCTCCTCCTCGTCTTCCATCTCCTTCCTTCGCTTGAGATGTCAGTCTCGATCCCCCTTCCTCGGCCAGGCCGCCAGGCTCGAAGACGGCGCCTCAGCCATCGCCGCCGTCCAGCGGCGGAGGGACCTCCAGGTCGCGGCGGCCGGGGACCCGAGGCCGACTGTGCTGGTGGCGGAGAAGCTTGGGGAGGCGGGGCTGGCGCTGCTGCGGGAGCACGCGAACGTGGACTGCTCGTACCAGCTGTCGCCGGAGGAGCTCTGCGCGAAGATCTCGCTGTGCGACGCGCTGATTGTGCGGAGCGGGACCAAGGTGACGCGCGAGGTTTTCGAGGCCGCGCGGGGCCGGCTCCGGGTGGTGGGGCGGGCCGGGGTGGGCATCGACAACGTCGACCTCCAGGCCGCCACCGAGCTTGGTTGCCTCGTCGTCAACGCCCCCACCGCCAACACCATCGCCGCCGCCGAGCATGGCATCGCCCTCCTCGCCGCCATGGCCCGCAACGTGGCCCAGGCCGACGCCTCCATGAAGACTGGTAAGAGCTAGACCGTTCTCTTTCCTTCTCTCTTTTAGTGATGTAACGGTGGAAGAAGTTGAACCTCCCGCCTAGTTATTAAGGAGATATAAGAAGATACATAGAGAACAAAGGGAAAAAATTTACAACATTCTCTCTCTCTCTCTCTCTCTCTCTCTCTCTCTCTCAGCGTTTGCTTCGGATCTTTTGATCTGAGAGTGTGGACGGAAGTGATTTCTTTACGTTCTTATGATGAACTGTTGTCGGGTTCGATCAAAAAAGAATCACTTTTATTAAGTTCGGTTGGACCGTGTTAACGGTAACGGTCATGATATCTTCCGGTTTGCCTGCCTTACTTTTCTTCATTCCCTTACATCACTGGCCTGACTCGACGGATTCTCTTGGATTTAGGCAGAAGTGTGCAAATTTTGTTTGTTTTGAACCTTAATTTGGTCGCTTTTCGATATTTTAGGCTAGAAATGGTAAAGAGCGGACATCTTTTGTTTTGGTGGCTCGTTTAGTGCTGGAGGTGCCCTCCAGATTGCCTAGCCGAGTTCTTTTCTTTTACTTTTCCCCCCATAGATAAATGCATTGTTCCCCTTGAGATCTGCAATAATCTATCGCCACACTGTTGGCTTTCTTTTTCTATCTTTTTACTTTTTTTCTCTGCCTTAAATTTGATGGATTTGTGGGACTAGAAGAGGTTGTTTTGTGGTGAAGACGATAAAATGACGTTTGCTGATAAGCTATATATGCTTTTATATGCTGGAATTTTCAAATTTGTGCATCAATGACTGAAAAGATTACATTTCCCTTCAAAAAGAAAAATATTAACACATTTCAGTAATGCTGATTACTGGTTTGTAGTTTACTTGATGATAGGTGATCTATATCTTTGAAGTGGGATTTAAGTTTGGACAGATGACCAAAATATGCATATCAGTATCTAATGGCCCTTCTTTCACAATTTACTATTTTAAATACAATAAACATATTATTAACTCCTTTATATTTCTCATTGCTATCATGTACCTACATAAGTAAAGAACTTCATATATCTGATTATTGGTGACATCTCTCGCAGGATATGGCAGGTATTCAATGCAAATTTGCATATTAACATTTTGTATATCATATAATGAGTCATATACTTCACATAAGGCAATGCCTCTGACTCTCAGTCATCTGATGCATACTTTGATTTGTAAATGGGGCATCTTTCTGGCTAAACTTTCATAGCTGTGATGTGTTTAGTAGCTTTCTTGTGTTCTAGTTGAAGTAAAATAGGTCTGCTGCTTTGTTTGCTGCTTGACAAAAACCTCTTCTCTTCTATAACATGAGTTATGATGGACCTATTGCGCCTAATACTTTGCCTGATGCTATTATGTTCATGTTTTGCAGAAAAATGGCAACGCAACAAGTATGTTGGCGTCTCTCTAGTGGGAAAGACACTGGCAGTTATGGGATTTGGAAAGGTTGGTTCTGAAGTCGCTCGGCGTGCAAAGGGACTTGGAATGCGCGTGATCGCCCATGATCCATATGCACCGGCTGATAGGGCCCATGCTCTTGGAGTTGAACTTGTATCTTTTGATGAAGCCATAGCCACTTCTGACTTCATTTCTCTCCACATGCCTCTTACTCCGGATACTTCAAAGATTTTGAATGATAATACTTTTGCAAAAATGCAAAAGGGAGTGAGAATCATTAACGTAGCCAGGGGCGGAGTGATCGATGAAGATGCTTTAGTGAGAGCACTGGATAATGGAACAGTTGCTCAGGTACTCCTCTGAGATTTGGTTAAACATATTCATGCAGCAAATCTAGATTTGCAAGTGGACTTCCAATCTGCACCAAATCTTCTTAGCTTGCCTGTCATGGGTAGACCATGAATTTTTGCAGCAGAGTTGATGTATTTTATGCTGTTATTTACTCATTTCAGCATAAAAATCCTTGTGATGTTTATATCCAATTAAATGCCAACTAAATAAGGTTTTGGAAGATGCAGTTAGGTATCCGTCTTAGATGGAAAAGGAATCTAAATGATTTGACATTGCACTACAACCCCTCAATGCTACCTTGTTTTATTGAAGCAGTCATAAGTACTACTAGTGATTTTCTAAATGGGCAAAGAAGCTGTTAGCGAAGACTTAATGACTCCATTATCTGGAACAGGCAGCTCTTGATGTATTTACAGAGGAGCCTCCACCAAAAGACAGCAAGTTGGTGAAGCATGAGAACGTTACAGTCACACCTCATCTTGGAGCTAGTACCATGGAAGCTCAGGTTAGCCATTGCTCTGCAGCTGATTTGATAGTTTTAGTCTCAACATCACCTTACCCTCTTTCTTACTGCAGGAAGGTGTAGCAATTGAGATCGCAGAGGCTGTTGTTGGGGCATTGAAAGGAGAACTATCTGCCACTGCCGTGAATGCACCCATGGTTCCTTCTAAGGTAACATATACAATGTAGTCTAGGTTCCTAGATTGGTTCCTACCTGATTTCTACACAATAATCCTTTCCTTTGCCTCAGGTTTTCTCTGAGCTATCTCCCTATGTGGTCCTGGCGGAGAAGCTGGGCAGGCTCGCTGTACAACTAGTTGCAGGAGGAAGTGGCATCAGGCTGGTCAAGGTGGTGTACACCTCAACCAGAGACCCCGACGACCTCGACACAAGAATTCTCCGAGCCACGATCACGAAAGGCATAGTAGAACCTATCTCCAATGTGTTTGTCAACATTGTGAATGCTGATTATACTGCCAAGCAAAGAGGCCTCCGTATCAGCGAGGAGCGGGTCTTCCATGATGGATCTCCTGAGATCCCGCTGGACTCGATCCAGGTCTGCTTCTCTAATGTGGAGTCCAAGTTTGCGAGTGCTATATCGGATTCTGGTGATATAAGAGTGGAGGGAAGGGTGAAGGATGGCGTACCACATCTCACACTTGTGGGTTCTTTCAGTGTGGATGTGAGCCTGGAGGGGAACATCATACTCTGTCGGCAGGTTGATCAACCTGGTATGATTGGGCAGGTGGGAAACATTCTTGGGGAGAAGAATGTGAATATCAGTTTTATGAGTGTAGGTAGGACTGCTAGAAAGAAACAAGCCATTATGGCTATTGGAGTTGATGAGGAACCTGACAAGGAGACTCTCAGGAAGATTGGCAAGATCCCAGCAATTGAGGAGTTTGTTTTCCTTAAGCTATGAAGGCAGAGGAGGAAGTACTGAATAGGAAGTTGCTTGTGCTTCTTCTTCTTTTTGGCTAAAAACGGGAGTATTATATATAACGTGTACGGATACAACCAAAAAAATTAAAAAGCAACACATCACGGAGAGCACTAAGCAACTCCGTCTCCCCCACCCAGAGGTGGTCTCCGGAATGGTTGGCAACAAAGGACGTCACCCAATCTGCAGCCTCATTGGCCTCTCTAAACACATGCTTCGGTGCTGTTGCTATGTGTATCTATTTTCTTGTATTATCTGTTGTTGTCCTTGCGATATTTCCTTGTAGGTGGGTTGCAGTGTTGAGCAGAAGTTTTGTATTAGTGCATCATTGATTTTTGTTACTCAAGCATGCAGCAGAGCAATGGTTATTACTTTGTTGGAGCAGGCTGTAATGCTGTCTGAGATATTAGTACATTTTTCTGCCCTTCAAATCTATGTCAACAGGTCCTTGAAGGATAGTTCTTTTGTTTTCGTATCCATTCTCATGGTCTTTTAAGTTGGCAATTGGCCATGCTTTTGGATATCAAAATACATCATCATTACTGATTTAAGGAATATTATGCAGAAGAATTGATCATGAAAATGTTTTGTGTTGCTGGTGGTCCAAACCGAGAACGATTGGCACAGCGGTGTGAACGGGGTTCCCTTTGAGTTGCTTTGGTTGCGCTCCGCCCTCCGCCGTGAAACCTGCAAGCAAGCCCTGCACCACCATCGGGGTAGTGGGGGCCCTCCGACGATCAAGTCAGAGGAGATTAAAGGAGAAGGAGAAGGAGAAGGTAGCAGGTGAGATGATACTCTGGAAGATATATCTTACCCTCCCCCTTCCCCCCCAGCCTCATATATATCAGGCTGGGGGGTTTTTCCGGGGATTCGTCATCGTGTGGCACGATGGGGCTGCCACTGACATGGCCGTTACAGGGCGTCGTGGGGCAGCGCTGGGTACAGCCATGGCAGGGCATAGTGGAGCTCCGCTTTGTACGGCTGTTACAGGGGATCGTGGGGCAGCGCCGGATACGGCCGTTGCAGGGAGTAGTGGAGCAGGGGGCCGCGGCGTGCCTCAGAGCAACAGTCTGTTGTTGTCGAGAGATTGCCGACTCGGGGTCGGATTGCTGGATCAAGGGGCAGCCGACTCGGGGTCGGGCTGCGGAGCTGAAGATATCCGACTCGGGGTCGGATTGCTGGATCAAGGGGCAGCCGACTCGGGGTCGGGCTGCGGAGCTGAAGATATCCGACCCGAGGTCGGATTGCTGGATCAAGGGGCAGCCGACTCGGGGTCGGGCTGCGGAGCTGAAGATATCCGACCCGAGGTCGGATTGCTTGATCAAGGGGCAGCCGACTCGGGGTCGGGCTGCGGAGCTGAAGATATCCGACCCGAGGTCGGATTGCTGGATCAAGGGGCAGCCGTAGTCTTCCTGGGCGCGCGTGCCGGTCACGTGGGGCATGGTGGCTAAGTTCCCCCGTAACAGTAGCCCCCCACTCCCGAGCCTGGAACCAGGAGGGGAACGGGTGAAGGGAGTGATGCTTCGAGATTGCCGCCATCCCTCGGAAAGGCGCGCGCGCTCCGAGCTTTCCGCCTTCTTTATGGCGTATGGCAGTTGTCGCTGATCTGGCGGTCTGCGGATTTCGGCGGACATCCTTCCTTAATGGCGTCGATTCGCCTTTGGGGCGCGAACAAACTTTCGGCAGCCAGGCGTCCTCTGGCGTCACCGAGGCGTCACCCGCCTTTCCGCTTATTTAACCGGGGGCCCTCCCCCGTCCGCCTTTCTCTTCACAGGCATCTTCAAGTTTCTCCCTTGTGCCGCTGCCGTTGCCGCCGAACTGTTCGTTCGCTCCTCCTTTGATGCTCTCGGAGCCGTTCTTCCTCCCTTTCCGGTGAGTTGCCCCACTCTTCGATTTAGGGCTCTCCGTACTTTCTCCTTTCGTGTTAGTGTATTCCAGTCGTTCCGGTGCCTTCCCCCCTCTTGACCCCGTCCTGACCGTAGGTTCACTGGCCATTAGGGATGGACGAAGTAAGGGCGGACGGCATTCGGTCGGAGCTGGTCCCTGAAGACCTAGATAGGTTCGTGGCCCGGTACCACCTTCCCGAAGCCTGCAACATTACGCTCCCGGGGCCTGAGGAGAGGATGTCCCATCCTCCTCCAGGGAAGGTCGCCATCAATGAGGACATCCTTCGGGCTGGGTTCCGCTTTCCCCCCTCGGACTTAGTCGTGCAGGTGCTTCGGGGTTTAAGAGTGGCGCCGACGCAACTGGTGCCGAACTCATGGCGTACCCTGACGGCCTTCCAGGTTCTCTGCCGCATGCACGAGGTTCCCGCCACCCTGAACGTCTTTTGGGAATGCTACGGCCTGAGCGGCCACCCCCGGGACAGAGGGTGGTGGTGCTTTGCGGCGCGGCGAGGGTGCGGCCTCGTCAAGGATGCTCTTTCCTCCATTCACGGCTGGAAGGAGCGTTTCTTTTTCATTGACGTAGATCCCTCTTGGGGAATCGGGGCAACCTGGGAGACGCCGATGAAGTCCCCGATCGGCTTATCGAGGTTGTCGAGGGAGGAGTCCGATGGCGTTGCCGTCTTGAGGGGGCTGGTTGCCGAGGGCCGGCTTCCCCCGGTGGCCTGCCTTATTTCCGAGGATGCCTTGGTGAACGTCGGTCTGAGCTCGGTCCCCGCCGACCGTGAGCCCGCCACCACTTCTTTTTTAGCTCTTTTCTCCTCTTTCGTTTCTTCTTTCCATCAGTTTCTCAGTCTCCGACCATCTCGTCCTTTTTGCAGAAATCGACGACGTCATGCGGTCGGACAAGGCGACGGCTGTCAGTAGGGCGTCCCTACTGGAAGCGGTCCGGAGGAAGAAACGGACTCCTCCGAGCGGGGTCCCACCGGCGAAGAAGTCCCGCCAGCAGGCGACTCCGACGCCGACAGACGGGTCCGGACCCACCGGTCAGGGGGACGCCGCGGGCTTGGACCGACAGTTGACGCCGTATCAGCCCTCCGGTGATGAGACTACCGCTTTTCCGGAGGCATCACCCGGGCGCGCCCGAGACGGCCGGGTCGGACACGATCGGTCCCCAGCCCGGCCTTCGACTCGGTCGGCTTCGGATGATACGAGAAGGAGCGCGCCGAGGCCCCGGCCGAGCGGGACCCTATCGATTTCTGGAGCGGCCCCCGCCCCGAGCACGGTCAGCACAACTCTCCCCCAAGCAATGGGTAAGGGTAAGGCCGCAGAACCACCGTCCGGCTCCGGGGCGAAGTCGGGGTCAGCCTTCACTTTCGCCGGCGCCCGAAACCTCATCGAGACGGTGCTGCTGGAGAGTGACCGTAGGCGGGTCCGGCAGATGGGGATCCCTGACGTCGGGGCTGCCAGCTGCGTCTGTCTCATGTCGGTGAGTGTTCTTCTGGCCGCTTTCGTCATTTATAGGCTCTATTGATCCCCGCCTGACGCCCTCATTTTTCCTATCTCTTAGCTCGCCCAGTACATGATCCGTCTGGAGGAGAGCCACGAGGAACAGGCGAGGCTTCTGGCGAGGGCCGAGAGCCGACTAAAAGCTGTAGAGGAGGGAGGCCAGGCTGCGGCGGGGAGGACGACCAGGGACCTCGAGACGAGGCTCCAGGTGGCCGAAGAGCGGGTACTCGGCTTCGCCGCCCTCGAGAGGCAACTGTTGGAGACTCAGGAGCAACTCAAGGTTGCCTCGGGTCTCGAAGGCGAGATCAGGAAGGCGGAGGAGCGGGCCGAAGAGCAGTCCCGGAAGGCTGCCGACTTCCGGGAGAGGTGGGAGAAGGCCCAGCAGTCAGCCGACAACGCCCGCAACCGAGCCCGATCTCTTGAAGCCAAGCTGGCCGAATTGGAATCGGCCTTGGAGGAGTCCCGCGCGAGCAACCAGGAGCTTCATTCGCGCCTGGAGGAGGCTGAGGCTGCTCGCGTTGCTGCCGAGGCGAAGCACATGGAGGCTCGGGCCGATCTGCTGAGGGTCTCCTCCGAGGCGGACGACCGGATTGTGGCGAAGGTCATGGAGGCGAAAGCTCAGATTACGGAGCGAGCGGAGGCGGCGCTGGCCGAGAAGAGCGCGGAAATCGGGCGTCAGGCGGTACAGGCCTATCGTCAGTCCGCCGAGTTCATCCGTGACATGTCGGATGCGGGGTCCGACTCCTTTGCCTTAGGCTTCGATGAAGGCCTGGCAAGGGTGTCCACTAAATACCCCGGAATTGACCTGAGTGGGGTCTCCCTCCTCGACTCCCCTCCGATGCCATTGCCTGCCGGTTCTCCAACCGTCTCCCTACCCTTCGCGGACGTGCTCGCCGTTCCCGATCCAGGGGTTCCTCCAAGCTGACCCTCTGTACTTTTTCTTTGTTCTTTTCTTTGTATGTTGGCGTTTTGCCATGTTGTATGGGTCTCGGCCCTTATGCAACGAAAGTTAATGCAAACAAAGTGTTTCCTCATTTCACTTTCGTCCTTCCTCTTTTTAACTCTTGGTAGCGTCTCGCCGACTCCTGACTCTTGAAGTTCCTCCGGCACTAGGCCAGGCATCCGAGGGTTAGGCCTCAGAAAATCCTTCCGGCGCTAGGCCGGGCATCCGAGGGTTAGGCCTCAGGAAATTCTTCCGGCGCTAGGCCAGGCATCCGAGGGTTAGGCCTCAGGAAATTCTTCCGGCGCTAGGCCAGGCATCCGAGGGTTAGGCCTCAGGAAATTCTTCCGGCGCTAGGCCAGGCATCCGAGGGTTAGGCCTCAGGAAATTCTTCCGGCGCTAGGCCAGGCATCCGAGGGTTAGGCCTCAGGAAATTCTTCCGGCACTAGGCCAGGCATCCGAGGGTTAGGCCTCAGGAAATTCTTCCGGCGCTAGGCCAGGCATCCGAGGGTTAGGCCTCAGAAAATTCTTCCGGCACTAGGCCAGGCATCCGAGGGTTAGGCCTCAGGAAATTCTTCCGGCGCTAGGCCAGGCATCCGAGGGTTAGGCCTCAGGAAATTCTTCCGGCGCTAGGCCAGGCATCCGAGGGTTAGGCCTCAGGAAATTCTTCCGGCGCTAGGCCAGGCATCCGAGGGTTAGGCCTCAGGGAATTCTTCCGGCGCTAGGCCAGGCATCCGAGGGTTAGGCCTCAGGAAATTCTTCCGGCGCTAGGCCAGGCATCCGAGGGTTAGGCCTCAGAAAATTCTTCCGGCGCTAGGCCAGGCATCCGAGGGTTAGGCCTCAGGAAATTCCGCTCATCGGTCGGCCAAGGCTGGCGCAAGCCGAGGCGACCGGTCGGGGCTTCAGGCTAGTCTGCTCCCGGGATGATCATCGGGTTAGCCTGGCATCCGAGGGCCGAGCCTCGGAGAATTCCGCTCGTTGGTCGGCCAAGGCTGGCGCAAGCCGAGGCGACCGGTCGGGGCTTCAGGCTAGTCTGCTCCCGGGATGATCATCGGGTTAGCCTGGCATCCGAGGGCCGAGCCTCGGGGAATTTCGCTCGTTGGTCGGCCAAGGCTAGCGCAAGCCGAGACGACCGGTCGGGGCTTCAGGCTAGTCTGCTCCCGGGATGATCATCGGGTTAGCCTGGCATCCGAGGGCCGAGCCTCGGGGAATTCCGCTCGTTGGTCGGCCAAGGCTGGCGCAAGACGAGGCGACCGGTCGGGGCTTCAGGCTAGTCTGCTCCCGGGATGATCATCGGGTTAGCCTGGCATCCGAGGGCCGAGCCTCGGGGAATTCCGCTCGTTGGTCGGCCAAGGCTGGCGCAAGCCGAGGCGACCGGTCGGGGCTTCAGGCTAGTCTGCTCCCGGGATGATCATCGGGTTAGCCTGGCATCCGAGGGCCGAGCCTCGGGGAATTCCGCTCGTTGGTCGGCCAAGGCTGGCGCAAGCCGAGGCGACCGGTCGGGGCTTCAGGCTAGTCTGCTCCCGGGATGATCATCGGGTTAGCCTGGCATCCGAGGGCCGAGCCTCGGGGAATTCCGCTCGTTGTCGCTTGCCGCTCGACGGGATTTCTCCGTGGCCAGCTACGATCGTGTTTCTCCTATTCTCCAAGCGTCGCCTGGGGAACACCAGAAGGGTATTAAATGCTAATTGAGGCGTTACCTGGGAAATCGGATCGCCAGTTGCTGCTTGCAAGGAGTGTCAGTTAAGCGGCCGCGATACGCGCGCTCTTCGAGGCGGATGCGGCCTGGGCGCGAGCGGAGATACGTGGGCCGTGGGATACACACCGCCCGGAGTGTCCTGCATGAAGAATGCAATTAAGGAGAACGACGCTTAGGAGATCGTGGGAGGATACGCCTCGAGAGCTGGAGCGGCTCCGGATTCGGTGCGCCCGCCTTTATTGGAGCCACCCGCATCGGAACGACCGGGGGGCCATAGTTTGGCTATAAATATAAGTGCAGGTGCGGTGGAGCCTCCCAAGCCGGAGCTATTCGGGTTGCCATGGATCGTGGACCTCCTCTCCGGCGTGTGGCTGGGAAACCCCTGCCGGAGGAACGGGAGGCGCGCCCCTCGCGACTTCCGCCAACTAGCCGTTTCATCTGGGATCAACAAGGAGGTTCTCCCCGGCGGAACTCCGCTCTAGGCGTTTCATCCGGGATCACGCTTCCTCGCGCTCTTCTCCCTTGTATTCCTTCCCTCCCCTTCTCCTGGGGAGGACCGGAATATCCCTTGGAGGTGGCGTTCCTCTGGAGGCAGCGTGAACTCCTCCTTCGTCCACTTCTTCTTCGTCCGTGCCGGCTCTTCGTCTTTTGCGTGAGGCGTCGACGGCGCCTCCGGGGAGAAGCACCCACGCCCGGTGGGATTGCAGCTGCTTCGGGTGGAGGGTTCGGGATCCCGGATCTTCAACTCTACGGAGTCCCCACCTCTTCCTTATTTTCGTTACTCCCCAATCCCCCTCTGGGAATTCTTTGTAATCACACGAACACGCCATTGTAACCAGGAATTATTGAAATGAAAAGAATTGTACATTTTTCGAACTGTCTTCCTGGCTTTGTCGTTCTACTGGTAATACGCCCGCAGGTTAGCGGAATTCCAGCTCCTCGGAATTTCTCGACCATCTAGGGCCTCCAACTGGTAGGAGCCAGGTCGGTTTACCCAGCGAACCCTATACGGGCCTTCCCAATTTGGCGCCAGCTTCCCACCTTCCGCGGGTTGAGATGCTTTGGCTCGCCTTAGCACCAGATCTCCGATTCTGAAAAGTTTCGGTCGGACCTTGGAGTTATAATATCGGGCCACCCTCCGCTGATACATCGCCATCCGAACCTGCGCCATTTCTCTTGCTTCTTCCAAGAGGTCCAGGTTCCCTCGGAGTTGCTCCGAATTGGCCTCGGGTCGGTGCGCGGCCACCCGGGGCGAGGGGAGTCCGAGCTCCACGGGAACAACCGCTTCCGTGCCATAGGTTAGGCTGAAAGGTGTCTCCCCGGTAGGAGTCCGATGCGTGGTCCGATATGCCCAAAGGACATTCTCGAGTTCTTCGACCCAAGCTTGCCCCGTCCGACCGATTCGCGCCTTAATTCCTTGGAGGATTGTCCGATTTGTGACCTCGGCCTCACCGTTGGTTTGGGGATGCGACACAGATGTGAACCGATGCTCGATCCCGAACTCCTCGCAGAAATCACGGAAATGCTTGTTGTCGAACTGTCGACCATTATCCGAGATGAGGACTCGGGGTACCCCAAATCGGACAATGATGTTTTTCTTCACGAACTTCCGGACTTGCGCCTCCGTGATAGTGGCCAGCGGCTCTGCCTCCACCCACTTGGTGAAGTAGTCGATTGCAACAATCAAGAATTTCCGCTGGGCTGAAGCGACGGGGAATGGTCCGAGGATATCCATTCCCCACTGTGCGAAGGGCCAGGGTGCGGTGATTGGTGCCAAGGGGACAGAAGGGACTCTCTGGACGTTGGCGTGGCGCTGGCAGGCGTCGCATTTCCGTACATGATCCTTTGAGTCCTCCAACAAGGTAGGCCAATAATAGCCTTGCCTCATGATCTTGTGCGCCAAGGACCTAGCCCCCAAGTGCGATCCGCAAACGCCCTCGTGGACTTCGCCGAGGATGTAGGCCGCCTCCGAGGGGCGGAGGCACCTTAAGAGGGGGGCGGTAAACGAGGTCCGATACAGCCTCCCTTCATAGAGTACGTAGTGGGCGGACTTCTTGACAAGTCGCCGAGCTTGATCTTCGTCTTCAGGGAGGATCCCTTCGGCGAGGTAGGCGACGAGCGGGTCCATCCAAGACGGCTCCGGATCAATTGCCATCACCGCTCCAGCCTCGCCGATGCTCGAGGCCTCCAGGGTCTCCAGGTAGATTGCCCTCGACAAGTTGTGCGCCTCTGCGCTCACCAAGCGGGACAACCTGTCGGCCCTAGCATTTTCGCTTCTGGGGACCTGCTGGATGTCGACACTGCCGAGATCGGGAATGAGTGCTTGCACCTTCCGGACGTAGTTCTGCATGGTCGGGCTCCGGGCCTCGAACTCCCCACGGACCTGCCCGACCACCAGCTGGGAGTCGGTGAAGACCTTCAAACGCCGGATGCCGAGCTCCCTGGTGAGTTTGAGTCCCGTGACTAGGGCCTCGTACTCCGCCTCGTTGTTGGTCACTGGAAATCCAAATCTCAAGGCATACTCGGCTATCACTCCATCAGGACTGGTAAGGACCAGCCCGGCTCCTCCACCCTCGGGGTTCGACGACCCATCGATGTGAAGCGTCCAGGTCGGGAGGTCGAGGCTGGGCGTTTCCGGCGGTCTAGGTTCCGCCTCCTGCACCGTGCACTCAGCGAGGAAATCCGCGAGCACCTGGGCCTTGATGGCGGGTCGAGGCTGGTAGTGGATGTCGAACTCACCGAGTTCTATTGCCCACTTCACCAGCCGTCCCGCATTCCCGGGGTTGCTGAGGATCTGTCGTAGTGGTTGATCAGTTAAGAGGGTGACAGAATGGGCCTGGAAATAAGGGCGAAGTCTCCTGGTCGCGGTCAGCAGCGCGAAGGCGATCTTCTCAGCCTTCGTATACCGCGTCTCAGCATCCCGTAGGACCCGGCTGATGTAGTACACGGGCTTCTGGAGCTTTGCCTCTTCCCGAACCAGCACCGCACTGACCGCGGTTGGGGAGACCGCCAGATAGAGGTAGAGCATCTCCCCTTCTTGCGGCTTGGACAGTAGGGGAGGAGACGCCAGGTATTCCTTGAGCTGGTCGAATGCTGCTTGACATTCGGCCGTCCAGAGGAAGTCTTTCGGGCGTTTTAACACCTTGAAGAATGGTTGGCAGCGTTCGGCCGATTTTGCCACAAATCGTCCAAGCGCGGCGACCCTTCCAGCGAGCTCCTGAACCTCCTTTACTTTGGTCGGAGGGGACATACCTTGGATGGCCTTGATTTTGTCCGGGTTGGCTTCGATACCCCGCTGGTTGACAACAAAACCGAGGAACCTCCCGGCCGAAGCGCCGAAGGCGCACTTCGCTGGGTTCAGCTTCATGCGAAACTTCCGCAAGGTGGTGAAAGTCTCCTCCAAATCCGCGATGTGCTGGTCTGCATGGCGGCTCTTCACCAGCATGTCGTCCACGTACACCTCCATGTTCCGGCCGATTTGCTCTTTGAAGATTTTGTTGACGAGGCGCTGGTAAGTGGCGCCAGCATTCTTCAGACCGAAGGGCATTACCTTGTAGCAGTACAGCCCCCGGTCTGTTATAAAGGCAGTTTTCTCCTCGTCCTGTGGGGCCATCATTATCTGGTTGTAACCGGAGAAGGCGTCCATGAAAGACAGCAGCTGATATCCGGAAGTCGCGTCGACCAGTTGGTCTATTTGCGGAAGCGGAAAGCTATCCTTAGGGCACGCCTTGTTCAGGTCGGTATAGTCGACGCACATCCTCCACTTCCCGCTCGCCTTCCGGACAAGTACAACATTTGCCAGCCACTCGGGGTAGCTTACCTCCCTTATGAATCCTGCCTCCAAGAGCTTGTCTACCTCCTGGTCGACCACCCGGATCCGATCCGGGGCACAGTGTCTCTTCTTCTGCTTTATTGGTCGGTGGGTCGGGTCGACGTTGAGGGCGTGAGAAATGACCTCCGGGTCGATCCCAGGTACATCGGCCGCCGACCAGGCAAATACATCGGTATTGGCTCGGAGGAATTCCACCAACCGGGCCCGAGCTCCCGGATCGAGATTGGCGCCGACCCGGACCGCCCGGTCGGGGCGGCCTTCCTCGAGGGGGACTTCGACCACGCCCTCGGCCGGCTCCCCCTGCCGCAAGGCCACCTCGTCTCTGGCATCAAGGGACTCGACGCTTAGGGCTTCCACGGGCTTCTTCCCTTTGAGGGTTGCTAGAAAACATTGCCGTGCGGTCGGTTGGTCACCTCGGACCTCTCCGATCCCGACCGCCGTGGGGAACCGCATGAGCAAGTGGTACGTGGAGACCACCGCGCGAAGGGCGTTCAACCCGGGTCGCCCGAGGATAGCGTTGTAGGCCGAGGGAACACGGACGACCAAGAACCCGAGTCGCACCGTGGCTTCTGCGGGTGCGACGCCCGCAGTCACAGGCAGCTCAACGACACCTTCCGCCGGGACAGCGTCACCGGTGAATCCTACGAGGGGGGTGGACATTTTGTGCAACAACTGTCTGGACAAGCTCATCTTTTGGAAGGCCTCGTAAAACAAAATATCAGCTGAGCTTCCACTATCCACAAGAACACGCCTTACATCATAGTTTGCCATAGTGAGAGAGATCACCATGGCGTCATCGTGGGGAGTCTGAACCCCCTTTACATCCTCATCAGAAAAGGTGATTACATTGCCGACCCTCTGCCTCTTTATGACGGCCGTCCCTGACGCTTCCGTCGAGCCCCCTACGTTCCTCACGGGCCGAGAGCAGCCCCCAGTGATAGTGTGGATCACGCCCGCAACGGGTCGATTCTGCTCCCGAGGCTCCGGAGGAGCCGGGTCGGCCGGACGCGGGTCTGTGGGGGGACGTCGGTCGCTCACATATCGACCGAGACGCCCCCGACGGATAAGAGCCTCGATCTCGTCCCGAAGCTGGAAGCAGTCCTCTGTGTCGTGGCCGTGGTCTCGGTGGTACTCACAGTACGCCCGGGAGGGCCTCTTTCCAGGGATCCTTCGTATCTGTCTCGGGGCCGGGAGGTCCTCCCGCCCCTTGATCTCCATAAGGATCCGGGCCCGGGGAGTCAGGAGAGGGGTGTACCGGTTGAAACGCCGGGGCGGAGAACGAGGGCGTGGGGCGCCGTGGTTCTTCGCCGGCGACGGGCTTCTGCGCCGACGCTGGGGCGTCGGGCTCCTCCTCTGGCGTGCCTCTTTCCGCCTTTTCTTCCCAAGCTTTGGAGGGATCTTGGCAGCCTCCTTGCTCCGGTGGGCGGCCGCCTCCTCGGCGTCCGCATACTGGTTCGCCCGGGACAACAGCTCTGGGAAGCTCCGCGGCAGGCGTTTGTCCAGGGAGAAGGTGAGCCTGCCCTTCCGGAAGCCATGCTTCAGGGCTGAAAGAGCTACCTCCTGACTCAGGTTCCGGACCTCCAGCGTAGCCCTGTTGAAGCGGGTAAGATAATCCCGCAGGCTTTCTCCCTCGTTTTGCCGGACGTCAAAGAGGGAGTCGGAGACCAGTCGCCGCCGGCTACTGACGGCGAAATGAGTGATGAAGAGGCGAGTGAACTGGTCGAAAGACCGGATTGAGTCAGCCTCCAGCCCGGCGAACCACGCCCTCGCCGGGCCACGGAGGGTTGCCGGGAAGGCCTTGCAGAGAAGGGGATCTGATGCTCCGTGGAGGAGCATAAGGGTCCTGAAACTCTCGACGTGATCCCGCGGGTCTGCCGCCCCATCATAGGGCTCGATCGCCGGCATTTTGAACTCCGGGGGATTCGGAGTTCGCAGGATCCTCGAGGCAAGTGCCGGCTGGGAGGAGATCTCTAAGTCGGCGAAGGGATCTTTGGAATGGCCCTTCAGGACCTGGAGTTGTCGGTGGAGATCGTCCACCCGCCGGTCCAGGGAGCGCGACCGGTGGGTGGGAGACAAGGAGCGGCGAGTGGGGGACCGACTGGAGCGCGGGTTCCTCGAGGACTGGGGGGTCTGGGAACGCGCCCGGGCCCGCCTCTCGTACCCCGCGCAGCTCCGATGGGAAGGTCCCGGCAGAATAGACCGTGCTCGAGAATCCTCCTCGCGCCGGCGCTCCTCCCCATGGGAGAGGAAGGAGCGCGGGTTGAGGAGGACAGGCGAACGCTCAGGCAGCAGCGGCTCCTGAGCCCGCTGCGGCGCCCGGGACATCGCACCCTGCAGATTCTGCACCGCCTCCGCGAGGGTGCGAACCTGCTGGGTTAGCTGGTCGAACTGGGCGGCTTCGACCATCTGAATGGGCGGTGGGGCGGTGGAGTGTTGCTGAGAGCGTGTTGGAGATGCAGCGGCCTCCCGGCCAGTGGCGCGAGAGGCCCCGCGACCGGAAGCATTGGAAGCTCCACGACCACCTCGCCGTGCCATTACGATCGCTCTGAGATCCGGCCCTTCCTCTAGCGCCAACTGTTGCTGGTGGTCCAAACCGAGAACGATTGGCACAGCGGTGTGAACGGGGTTCCCTTTGAGTTGCTTTGGTTGCGCTCCGCCCTCCGCCGTGAAACCTGCAAGCAAGCCCTGCACCACCACCGGGGTAGTGGGGGCCCTCCGACGATCAAGTCAGAGGAGATTAAAGGAGAAGGAGAAGGAGAAGGTAGCAGGTGAGATGATACTCTGGAAGATATATCTTACCCTCCCCCTTCCCCCCCAGCCTCATATATATCAGGCTGGGGGGTTTTTCCAGGGATTCGTCATCGTGTGGCACGATGGGGCTGCCACTGACATGGCCGTTACAGGGCGTCGTGGGGCAGCGCTGGGTACAGCCATGGCAGGGCATAGTGGAGCTCCGCTTTGTACGGCTGTTACAGGGGATCGTGGGGCAGCGCCGGATACGGCCGTTGCAGGGAGTAGTGGAGCAGGGGGCCGCGGCGTGCCTCAGAGGAACAGTCTGTTGTTGTCGAGAGATTGCCGACTCGGGGTCGGATTGCTGGATCAAGGGGCAGCCGACTCGGGGTCGGGCTGCGGAGCTGAAGATATCCGACTCGGGGTCGGATTGCTGGATCAAGGGGCAGCCGACTCGGGGTCGGGCTGCGGAGCTGAAGATATCCGACCCGAGGTCGGATTGCTGGATCAAGGGGCAGCCGACTCGGGGTCAGGCTGCGGAGCTGAAGATATCCGACCCGAGGTCGGATTGCTGGATCAAGGGGCAGCCGTAGTCTTCCTGGGCGCGCGTGCCGGTCACGTGGGGCATGGTGGCTAAGTTCCCCCGTAACATTTTGAGATTAATATTTCGTCATCGAATGTGAATGTGCGGCAGTACCAATTCCTGCTAATGTTCTCTAAATTTCACACTCAATAACAATGCATTGTGCAGAGCGCAACAAGTGTAGAACAGTAATCCGCATGCCATCCAAATGCAACTCTTTCAGACTTTGGAACACTGGCAACTAGCTCCTACCAAAGCTCGAATCCTCCGCTAGCAACTTCAGAAGGGAAGAGGAAAGCAGATTTAGCATTTGGCAATAAGAAAATCATAATTAGGTAGTATTTTGAGAGTATTCGAAATAATAATATGGAGGAGAAAAATTCATCCAACGAAAGGCAACTTTAACTCAAAAATTTGAGACGGTGGCTCGTAGTTCAGGAAACAATTTCTTGATAAAAATGCCGAGAAAGAACGAGAAATAACATATATTGATTTTCGTCTATTAAGGAAAAAGAAAAATGAGTTATTGCAGAAAGTGTACCTTGATGAGCCTGAAACGAACTCGAAGAACCTGCACATTTGATGGTCGGGACATGAAGATTAAAGGAGGTCATAAAAGAAGTAAATAAACAAAAGCATGTTACACTGCTATGAGCATGCCCCTACCGCTTCTCCATGTCTTCCTAGGAATCCACGCACAGCCGCCAGAGGCACTCTTCAAATCCGAATGCAGTGCCAAAGATGTTTCCAGGTACCCTGAACCAGGGATACCTGCCTTTATCGACAGTGAGGAGACATGCGTGAGAGTCTAATACCGATAGACAGAGCTGTGGTCATAGAAGCCTTGGAATCCTGGTGGGAGTTTCGGCACCACGCCCCTAGCGAGTGTCAGCGCGCACTGGAGGAAATTCGGACGCAGGCTATAGAAATTACTAAAAGACGGGAGTCGTGCTTATTGAAAACGTTATTAACCTGGACTATTATGCCCCGGCACAATGGTGTACAGTAGCTGGCACAGAATCGCCAGCTCCTGAAGTACGTTGAAGAAGAAGGAAGGAGAGTAGAGTAGATGAAGAAGATAATGAGATTACATTTCATTCATCCATATACATGAGAGGATGTGAGACGGAGGTTTTATAACTCTCCTGGGAACATTCTGGATGGGAGTTTGTTTGAAGTTTGTTAGGAAGAAACAGAACCCATGTGCCTGGAGCTCCGTAATGAATCTGGAAGGAATTCAAAGAGAGTTAATATCCCCCTGCAAGATGATGGTGAGGTAATCAGCATCAGCTTGTTGCAGAGAGCACGGTGACGGCGAGTTGAGAGAGCCTTGGTAAAAATGTCGGCTGGCTGATCATCGGAGGCTACGTGAGCCGTGCATAGCTCGCCGGAGTAGATTTTCTCCCTTACAAAGTGATAGTCTACTTCAATATGTTTAGTCCTGGCATGAAATACAGGATTGGATGCCAAGGCTAATGCTGATATGTTGTCACAGTGTAAGGGAGTTGATGCACAGGGTGGTATTTGAAGCTCGGATAGCAAGCGACGAAGCCAGATGATTTCCGATGCAGTGACTGCTAGAGCTCTGTATTCAGCTTCGGTGGAGGATCTGGCGACCGTGGGTTGCTTCTTCGCATACCATGAGATTAAGTTGGGACCAAGATAGATACAGTATCCTGTAGTGGATCGCCGGTCATTGAAATCCCCTGCCCAGTCTGAGTCGGAGAAGGCAGAAAGCTGAAGAAAGCCAGGTTTGTTGCCCAAGGTGACAATCCAAGAGGGGGGGGGGTGAATTGGTTTCTTCTAAATTTTGGTGTTTTAAAAGTTTTCTTAATTAAGTGCGGTGGATGCTTTCTTAAATTATTTGAATGAGTTAAACTAGAACAAAGATGGAAGATATTGCAAGAATAAACGTAAGCACATGCACAACACAAACACAACAATATATAGTGGTTCGGTGCTCTCCTTAGCACCTACGTCCACTCCCCAAGCGACCCCTTGGGAATTCACTATAATCCCGCGGATTACAGTTGGATTGTTTTCCGGGCTCACAATCCAAAAACCTTTGTTGGTTTTACGGGCTCACCAACGAACCTATACACTTTGGTTTTCCGGGTTCACCAAAAACCTTTGTTGGTTTTGCGGGCTCATCAACGAACCTATACACTTTGGTTTTCCGGGTTCACCAAAAACCTTTGTTGGTTTTGCGGGCTCACCAACGAACCTATACACTTTGGTTTTCCGGGTTCACCAAAAATCTTTGTTGGTTTTACGGGCTCACCAACGAACCTTTACAAATAGTTTGATAAACAAAAAGAAAGATTCAAACTCCTAAATGAGCAAATGTAACAATATTAACTACAAAGAAGAGTTAGAAAATATTTATCGCTTTGAAGTGGCTTCTCTCTTCTTTGTCAAGTATGCTTCACTCTTCAAGGGAGGATGGAGCTCTTGATGACTCTTTGAATCTGCTCAACCTCTTTCTTTGATTCTTGAATGAAGCTCTTGAATGAAGAAGATTAGGGCACTTTTGTTTTCTTGTGTACTCTTTGATATTCCTTTCAAAAGTTATTCTATCTGATGAATAGTGCCCCTTTAAATAGCTTCCCACATCCTTTGGACAAGCCCCAATGGTTAGATTTGAAAAACTAGCCGTTACTGACCTTGGGAAGGACAAAAAGTACATCTGCAGAACTAGCCGTTATGCTTCAGCCCGTGTTTGGGTCGGCTCAACCTGTCCTTGGGTCGACCCAACTTTCACTTGGGTCGACTCAAACATTCCTTGGGTCGACCCTCTCAGAAAACACAGAAACTTGAAATTTCAGCCTTTCTTCCCATGGGTCGACCCAACCATTCTTTGGGTCGACTCAAAGTTCACTTGGGTCGACTTAACTTCTTCTTGGGTCGACCCTCTCAGTAATTCCAGAGAACCATTTTCTGTCTGCCTTTCTGTCTTGCCTTTGGGTCGACCCTCTCAGGGTTTGGGTCGACTCAAGCTTGGGTCGACTCAACCACTGTTTGGGTCGACCCTCTCAGTAAATCCAGAGAACATATTTCTTTCATGTTTTGAGGTTCTTGAAGTTTGGGTCGACTCATGCTTACCTTGGGTCGACCCAACTCACTGTTCATCTGTGCCAATTTTGCAGAAGTGTGCCAAATGACTTCTTGATGTGCCGAGGTCGACCCAATCAACCTTTGGGTCGACTCAATCTACACTTTGCTGCATCTCAAGGTTAGATTCATTCAAATGAACAAAGACATGTATCTATATCAATTCATACAAATATACTGAGAGTAATGAACTTATAAATGAAGTATCAATTTAACTTATAATATACTCTAGATAATTGCTTGTTAATCATCAAAATAACACTATCATCCTCAATCTCCCCCTTTTTGATGATTACAAAATAAAGAGTATAAGCCTATTGATACTTGTCTTTAAAAACAGTTTATAAAAGGGTTTAAATTGCTGAATTTCAGCTTTTCATATATAAGAGTGAAATCTCCCCCTATATTATTTAAATGTTGCCAATTTGACTCTTTGAATTGCTCCCCCTTTCATTTATAATTCATTAGCGATGAAACTTCAAAAATTTGAGATAAAATATGAGTTTCAGGTTATGTATCGGGGTGCGAGAGGTGCGTGCCAAATTCTGAATTTATATGTGCCAAATTCTGAAATTTGATAGAAATTTTTGACTTGATCATTTTCATTGTTGCAAATTGCTCCCCTTTGGATGTATATGCTTTCCTATATGATTTTCAATTTGTTTTACAAATTATTTCTCTTTCTTTCTTTACTTCTCCTCTTATTACTTTATCTTTACTTCTCTCCTATTACTCTTTCTTTACTTCTCCCCCTTTTTGTTACTCTATTTACTCTATCTTTACTTCTCCCCTATTACTCTTTCTTTACTTCTCCCCCTTTTTGTTATCATCAAATAGGTACATGGAAAAAGACACAATAACAACCATTCAAACTTCATTGATCAAAATAGGAATATTTTAGTACAATCATGCCAAAAACAAAAGCAAATACAATGTTCCTCAATCAAGGTTCAAAATACATGATCAACACAAAATACATATGAGAACTAGATACATATCCTAGGCTCTAAACAAGATCGTGAGACTCTCCCGGATCGCTTGGCTACGGCTCTCTTGGGTCCCATTTCTCCAAGATATTGAAGTAATCTACTGTTTGAAGATGATTGGAGAAGATTTGAGAGTGGGGAATAGGGTTTTCGAAAGAGGACAAAGGGTAAACAGTGCCCTAGATAGCTCACGGGTCCCCCTTTTAACAGTGGGGTCCCGACGTTGGGTCAACTCAAGAATTTTCTTGGGTCGACTCAACGTTGGGTCGACCCTATTCTGGGTTGGGTCGACCCAAGTTCAGAAATTTTTCTTTTCTCTTCCTTTTCGCTTCAAATAATTTTTTTTTTCTTGCTTTCAATCCTTACAAATTCTTTCTGGGACAATAATACATGAGTAAGAAATCTATAGATGACAAGTTTGACTCATGTTTCATGGATTTTTAGAAATGGGAGGAATGTATCATGAGACTGCTTGCTCCCTTTTATATCTCTTCAATAAAAAGGATCACATATGCCTAATTCCCTCCTTAGCGTGCAGAATCTATCTTCACTCAAGGGTTTTGTGAATATGTCGGCTAATTATTTTTCAGTGCATATATGCTCAATACATATGTTTCCATTTTGCACACGATCCCTAATAAAATGATATCTTATTTCTATGTGTTTGGCTTTAAGAATGAGATATTAAGGATGTAAGCCAGAAGTGATCTCTAAATGTAGATTCCAAAGATAGTTTTGAAATCAAGTGTAGATGGAATCTTTTTCAAGTTATTTCAAGGAGTATCAAGAATAATATTCAAAGAAAGCACGAATGAAAATCCAATACCCTTTTTTTTTAATATATTAAGTATATAGCAACATGAGAGCAATCTAATTAATTTTTAGAGTATAGTATAAGAGCAGATAAAGATCAAAACTTATATACTCGAAAAACATAAGATTATGTTGAATCCTTAATTCTTAATGACTTCAAAGTTCTTTCATGATATAAAAGTATTGGAGCATAGATACCAAAATATGAATTTATGCAATGTAGGATACATAAAATTCAGGGCTTTGAAAGTTCTTTTAAAGCTCTCTTAAAGACTTTCTTTTACTCCTTTAAAGATCATAGAATCAAAATCAATTAAAATGAATTGGCTCAGGATTGAAACACTAAAGTGCAAGCCAATAAGAACTCATAAGTAGATTCCAAGATAAATTTTCGAAATTAAGATAGATGGAATCCTTTTCAATTAAATTTTCAGAAATAAATGATTTACCGATGAATACAGATGGAAATCCAACTTTCAAAAGATATTCAATGAAGCACAAAGTTTAATACCACTTTACATTTAGTATTCTTTGTCTCATCTTTAGATACGAATTTATACGATTAAGTTCTATATGATCTCTCACTCTGAAATTTTTTTTCTCCCCCCTTAATTAATCATTCCATTTGAGAGTTTAGAGTTTGAAGATAATTTTCAATAAAGAGATTGAGTATTTAAAGCTCCCTCTCAAAAGATGCATTTTCTTTCAAACCTTTTTTTTTTTTTGTTCTTCTATAATATCAAGAATGTAGAGTGATCTAGAATTTTTCAAAATTTATAGCAATCACTCTTTTTAATCTTTCAAGAATAAATTATATTTTCTCTTATTTTTTTTTGAATATGTATGAAAATATTAATCAGAAAATAATTCTTTTGAAGCTCAAATTTTTTCAAAAGCATTTACATTTTTTTTCTTTTAAGAGTCATTTGAGTGAGCTGAAATATTTCTAGACTTAAGATCATTCACTCTTTTAATAATATATATATACATATATATTTTGATGGAAGTCTTTAATAATGTAGGAGAGGAAAAAAAATATAGATGATCATTGAAGAATATATATTTATAGAACTCAATTTCTTAATCAAAGTTTTTCAGCAATGTATATATGAAGCACAATAAATCTTTTCAATATCAAAATAAAATCATATATTAAGAATATTTGTTTGCAATCAAGATCATCGAAAGACACATCATTCAGACCAATATTAGTCCACTTTGAAGATAAGAAATGATATGTTTCAGATGCGTATCGGGGCAAGCAATCAAGGCATCAGAATTATTCTATTTTTCTTAAGCTGTAGTTTTATCTAGAAATTCATATTGAGTTTAAGCTTTTATACAAAATCAGATTCTGAATTTCATAAAGATTCTCAAGGAGGCTTTCAAAGTTGTAATTTGAGATATGTATCTTCACATTGTAGCTCATCTTAAATCATTACGATTGAAAACACATATTTCAAACATATAAGAGCATATTCAGAATATTTGTATTTATGTTGAGTTTTGGTATGAATTTGAACATTATATACCAAAGTTAGGCAAGTTGAAGGATAAAGCAAAATCAATTCATTTTGCCTAAATAGAGATATCCTTCTCTTCTCCTTTTTACAAATTTATTCAACTTTCAGATTTTAAAGATGATTGTGAACGACAATTCTGAAATTTCTTTTCAATAATACCAAATAAGAATTTTATGTAGTATTTCAAACATTCAATCAAATTGTCCAAGCATGGAGCATTACAAAATATTGAGAACCCATAATTCAAGACATCATGCCATATGCAAAATATATTATGTGTTAAGTCATGTATTAAAATATTAAGAGCAAGCATGTCAATGATCAAAATCAATTCTTTTCAAATAAACTCCTCCTATTTAAATATAATCTTGCACTGATTTCATCCTTAAAGTGTGTTTTCAAGTGATTAAAAATTTGACTTGATTCTTCTTATATACTTTTATTTTTACCTTCTTATGCTCTATACTCTATTTGCTCCCTATCCGGTGGAGTTGGAAGGGGCACGAGGTACTAGCACTAGCCTCCCTCTTGTGCCGTCCCTAATATACCCTACACCGAATAGTTGGGTCAAATAGTGCCGGGTACTACCACTAGCCTCCCCATTGGCACCATCCCTATGATGAGCAATATAGAAATGTTAAAATGTTCACTTCAAACTCTCCCTGTTTAAGTGTATTTTATTACGGATTTTATCTCTTCCAAAGGAATGTTCATATTAGTCTCACAAATGTGCCAAATATATTATGCTTGTTTTGCTTTTCCTAAAGATTGGAGTATTTGCCTTTACTTAGATTTTACTTCTCTTGAATAATTGTTCATTTTCTTTTCTTTATCTCCCTCTTTTTGTTATTCTCAAGTAATTTACATGAAAGAGCAGAATAAAGAATTAATCTAATATGCTGCATATAAATGTATATCATGCAAACAGCATTTTCATTATGCCCAATGATTCATAGCTTATCACAAGTTATTTTGAATTAGAGATTTGAGGCATAAACTTGTGTATTTCATGGTTATGCATTATATAGGAAAAAGTAAACTTCAATTTAATCACACCATGAAACAATCATCACTAGCATGAGAATGAAGCATGATATCAAGATGATCAGCAATTAAAGGTTTAATCATGCTACCATATAATTTCAGACTATTGATTTTGCTCAACTAACTCACAAGAGAAGAGTTTAGATTACCAGTGCATTTAGCATTCTTCAAGCCAAATACCTTTTAGATTCTTTACACCCTTGGCTGAAGAAAATCTTCCTCTTTTTTTGTTTTCAAGGGAATGTTTATTGTATCTTTCATCGAGGTGTCCTTCAAGTTGAAATTTCTTGCTCACAAATCCTGTATCATTAGCAAAATCTTTTTCTTTTCTTGAAGGCAATTCATTAGGTTCTCTAGGATACAAAAACATTCATACAACATATCTCTTAACTAGATGACTCAACATGAGACATGACAATAATTGAATTTGAGTCACTTTACTCAAGAGATTGCCTAAATATAAGCAAGCACAAGTCACTTGAACTGAAGAGATAACTTTATTAAATAATATGGTTCAAGGACACCCATGTGAGGCAATAAGAAGATTTATCAAAGTCAAACCAATTTCTTATTTTCAAAAGCAATTTAGCTTAGATTCTATTTGCTTAAGATAATTATCAATAAGATATACCAGTTAAGTTTTAATCAAATTATCTTAAATAGTTGTTTCTATCAAAATTCAGATTGTTACATAGAATCAAAGTGATAAACTATATTTTCAATAAAAGATCTAGTTTTAATAAGAATAATATAAATTGATCTTTCTACAACTAGTATCTTTTCATTGAATATTCTATATGCATTGCTTAAAGAATAATATCCAAAGAAATACTTGTTTTATCAGATTTGGCATATATTTCATTCTTGAGAACATAATATGTATAACTGAAAAACATGAAGGTATGCAACATTTGATTTTCTGTTTTTCATGAGTTCACATGGGGTTTTCTTTAAAAATAGATTTAATAGAAATCTTATAATATGACAAGCTGTGATGATAGTTGCTATCACAAAGCATTGTCCTTACACAACAAAGGTTCTAAATTTTTTTTTTTTTTATATTTTTATAACCCCTATATGCAATAGTGTTCTTGGTGCAAGCACAATTGTATTCAATACCATTTTATCAACAAATTGGTTTTCAAAGCTGTGCCATGAATTTTCACAGTTTGCAAACCTTTTTCATTTGAAACCTTTTGTAAGTTTGTGCCAAAACGGAAAATATTTCAATTTAAGTGCCAAGAATAAAACCAACATTAGCTTTGAGAAATCATCCATAATTACAAAATTAGAGAGCTTATCTCCTAGGTTCACAATCCTAGAGATCCAAATAAGTTCTTATGGAGAATTTCCAACGGCTAAAAGGTGGAAACAATGTTTTCAAATTTAGAAATGATTCTAGTTTATTTTTCTAGATGACATACATAGCAAACTTTGACCTTGCGAAAATTAATCTAAGTGAACCAATGACAAGGTCTTTTGAGATTAAGTCCATACTAGTATGAGTTGATTTTATATGCCAAAAGTGGTTTCTTTAATCTTGGTATTCATAGTGCATATATTTAAAGGCATACCAAGTATACATTCTCATGTCTATGATCAATAAGATAATACCATTGATAAAAACTCTCAATCAAGCATATAGAGAATTCATAGAGTTATTCTTAATAAATTGATTAATCATTTAGCAACTTATCCAGCAGTAAGTAAGGCATACTATAAAATGAAGTGATTTGATTATATTTTTTTTTAAAAAAATATTACCTATATCACATAATTGATTAATACCTCCAATTTATGTTTTAATTAGATACTAAGGCAAAGAGAATGATGAGATGCAAGGATTACTAATTTCATTATTCTTTTCATTTCAATTATTTTTCTAAAGTATATTTTAAGTTTCATTCTTTAATATATGTCTAGAGCACCCAATTTCTAAATTAGCATCTTTTGTTGGAGCCTTGAGTGCTAGACACACCTACAGAAAATATTCAGATTTTCAACTTAGGAATCCAAGCTCTTTTGGGTCCTTGTAGGTTAGCTATTATTGTTCCTTTTGGAACCCATATTTTCTTAATGGCTATTTTGTCCATAGGCTTGCAGATTTTAGGATTATAAGGAATGTATTTCTGCATACTCTTATTAAATTTAACAAACATCGATTTAATATAAGTAGATGATGGATTTTTAATTTTCTGTTTTTGTTCATTAGGTTCATCAGATAAATTAGAATCCGTTTTAGGATAGATAGCGGAGGATTTAACACATATATCATTAAGGAATTTTTGTGTGTACCAAGATTAATATCCTAATCCAGCCTTTTCAAATTCAGCTCTTTGATTATTTATCATTAAGTTCAGTTTTTCAGAGCTGATAGTAAATTTTTCAACTATAGGCTTAAATTTGTTAACTTCTTTAGTTAGCCTTTCATTGTCTTCTGAAAGTAATTTATTATTTTTCTGAGTTATATCATAGCTTTCAGCAAGAGATAGATTTTTCTGATTTAGCTTTTTATTCTTTAAACTAAGCTTCTTATATTCTAGGTATAAATCAGAAAAAGCATCATGAAGTTCATCAAATGTAAAATCAGATTGAGCTTCAGTATGTACTTGATTTTTGAATGAGAAATCACTTTGTGTTCGAGTACATACCTCATCTTCATGTGCTACAAAGCATAGATTTTCAGTTTCAGTTTGATGCTCTTCTTCTTCGGAACTAGTTTCAAATTCACTAGAAACGTTAGTGCATTCATATTTAACTTCAAGCATATTCCGTATTTCTTTAGCAGTTATGCAAAAAGATATGCTATTAAGTTCACTATCATCCAATGCACAATATAGAATATTCATGGCTTTTGCATTTTGCTGAGCCATTTTCTTATCATGATTAGCATTTGTATGTAGCCCATTGACTATGATACTCCATAAATCGTAGTCATGTGCTTGAATGAAAATGCGCATGCGTGCTTTCCAATATATGTAGTTTATACCATCAAATAGTGGAGGTCTATCAATTAATTGTCCCTCACTCATAGAACATCCCACTTGGGTTGTCATGATCTTTAACTCTTGATTGTGAGATCAATGAGTACTATTAGAGCACCTTGCTCTGATACCACTTGTTGCCCAAGGTGACAATCCAGGAGGGGGGGGGGGTGAATTGGTTTCTTCTAAATTTTGGTGTTTTAAAAGTTTTCTTAATTAAGTGCGGTGGATGCTTTCTTAAATTATTTGAATGAGTTAAACTAGAACAAAGATGGAAGATATTGCAAGAATAAACGTAAGCACATGCACAACACAAATACAACAATATATAGTGGTTCGGTGCTCTCCTTAGCACCTACGTCCACTCCCCAAGCGACCTCTTGGGAATTCACTATAATCCCGCGGATTACAGTTGGATTGTTTTCCGGGCTCACAATCCAAAAACCTTTGTTGGTTTTACGGGCTCACCAACGAACCTATACATTTTGGTTTTCCGGGTTCACCAAAAACCTTTGTTGGTTTTGCGGGCTCACCAACGAACCTATACACTTTGGTTTTCCGGGTTCACCAAAAATCTTTGTTGGTTTTACGGGCTCACCAACGAACCTTTACAAATAGTTTGATAAACAAAAAGAAAGATTCAAACTCCTAAATGAGCAAATGTAACAATATTAACTACAAAGAAGAGTTAGAAAATATTTATCACTTTGAAGTGGCTTCTCTCTTCTTTGTCAAGTATGCTTCACTCTTCAAGGGAGGATGGAGCTCTTGATGACTCTTTGAATCTGTTCAACCTCTTTCTTTGATTCTTGAATGAAGCTCTTGAATGAAGAAGATTAGGGCACTTTTGTTTTCTTGTGTACTCTTTGATATTCCTTTCAAAAGTTATTCTATCTGATGAATAGTGCTCCTTTAAATAGCTTTCCACATCCTTTGGACAAGCCCCAATGGTTAGATTTGAAAAACTAGCCGTTACTGACCTTAGGAAGGACAAAAAGTACATCTGCAGAACTAGCCGTTATGCTTCAGCCCGTGTTTGGGTCGGCTCAACCTGTCCTTGGGTCGACCCAACTTTCACTTGGGTCGACTCAAACATTCCTTGGGTCGACCCTCTCAGAAAACACAGAAACTTGAAATTTCAGCCTTCCTTCCCATGGGTCGACCCAACCATTCTTTAGGTCGACTCAAAGTTCACTTGGGTCGACTCAACTTCTTCTTGGGTCGACCCTCTCAGTAATTCCAGAGAACCATTTTCTGTCTGCCTTTCTGTCTTGCCTTTGGGTCGACCCTCTCAGGGTTTGGGTCGACTCAAGCTTGGGTCGACTCAACCACTGTTTGGGTCGACCCTCTCAGTAAATCCAGAGAACATATTTCTTTCATGTTTTGAGGTTCTTGAAGTTTGGGTCGACTCATGCTTACCTTGGGTCGACCCAACTCACTGTTCATCTGTGCCAATTTTGCAGAAGTGTGCCAAATGACTTCTTGATGTGCCGAGGTCGACCCAATCAACCTTTGGGTCGACTCAATCTACACTTTGCTGCATCTCAAGGTTAGATTCATTCAAATGAACAAAGACATGTATCTATATCAATTCATACAAATATACTGAGAGTAATGAACTTATAAATGAAGTATCAATTTAACTTATAATATACTCTAGATAATTGCTTGTTAATCATCAAAATAACACTATCATCCTCAAGGTTTGAAGAAGAGACTGAGATCGGCAGTGCCTTTGATGTAGCGAAGTACCCGCTTGAGAAGCTGAAAGTGTATCTCGAGTGGCTTATGCATGAATTGACAAAGATAGTTCACGGCAAAGGAAAGGTCCGGTCTGGTAATAGTCAGATATTGTAGAGATCCAGTGAGACATCTGTAATGTGTAGGGTCGGAATATAGAGCCGAGCTGTTGGGGAAGATAGGTAGTTTCAAAGGAAGAGGTGATGCCACTGGTTTGCAATCCTGCATGCCTGCCTTATGTAGAAGTTTCAGGGCATAGGACTGTTGATTGAGTGTAACTCCATGGGTAGAGAATGAAGCTTGAATGCCCAGGAAATGAGATAATTGGCCCAGGTCTTTCATCTGGAATTGACCTTGTAGTTGAAGAAACAAGTTTGTCATGGCCTGGGGACAGTCTCCTGTGAGCAAGATGTCGTCCACATAGATGAGAATATATATTGAAGCATTGTCTTGATGGGAGAAGAATAGAGACGGGTCGGCAACACTGGATTTGAAGCCATGTTGTAATAGGAAGTTGGAGAAAGTGGCGAACCATTGCCGGAGACTTTGTTTGAGACCATAGATGGCTTTCCGAAGCAGGCAGCCGTGGTCTGGATGCTGAGGATCACTGAAACCTTGTGGTTGCTCCATGTAGACCATCTCCTCTAGTTTCCCATGAAGAAACGCATTAGAGACATCTAGTTGTCTGACCTGCTAGTGTTTGGTAACTGCTAGAGCAAGGAGAAGCCTGATGGTTTGGAATTTGGCGACTAGGCTGAATGTCTCAGTGTAGTCTATGCCAAATTGTTGTTTGAATCCCTGGGCGACTAATCTGGCTTTATACCGAGCTAAGGATCCATCTGAATTCCTCTTGATTCGATATGTCCATCGGCATCCGAGAACCTGTTGAGAGGGAGGCCGAGGTACCAGATCCCAGGTGTGCTGATTGAGCAAGGCGTCGAACTCTGTGGACATGGCTTTTCTCCACTGCATATCCGTGGCTGCCTTTGTGTAACAAGTTGGTTCAGATGGTTCTGGTGAGGTGCTGAGGAGTGAGAATATTCGTTTGGGTTTAAGGGAACCAGTTTGCTGTCTGGTGATCATGTGGTGGCGAACGGGTGGTGGAGGTGTGTTAGTTGTGGAGGAAGAGGAGACCCGAACTTCTGGTTGTGGTGAGACAGTAGAAGTGGAATCTAGAGTTGCTGGCAGTGGGAAATGTGGAGGAGAGGAAATGGGAATGATGTGTGAATTGCTGGGTAGTAAGGAGGGTGGTACAAGACAGGGAAAAGGCAGAAGAGGAGGTTGTGCTGAAATGGTGGATCGAGCGGAAGAGTGAGGAAATTTAGTTTCATCAAAGCGGACATGCCTGGAGATGATGACTTTTCCTGTAGCTGGGTTATAACACCTGTAGGCCTTGTGGTTTGGGGAATAGCCAATGAAGATGCAAGGGGTGGAACGAGGGGATAGCTTGCTATGGGTTTGAGGAAGTAGCCGGGATAGCATTGACAACCAAATGTTCGGAGGAAGTTGTAGTCTGGAGGGTGGTTGTAAAGTGCTTCGAATGGAGATTGAAAATGGAGTGTCGGTGTAGGCAACCTGTTAATTAGATACGTTGCTGTGAGCAGGGCATCAATCCAGAACGTTGTGGGTAGAGAGGAATGAATGAGAATGCTACGGGTGACTTTAAGTAAATGTCTGTGTTTTCGCTCGGCTATTCCGTTTTGCTCTGGGGTATACGGTGCTGAAAGTTGATGGACGATGCCAAGAGATGAGAAGAGAGAGTGGAATCGGTTATTAGCAAATTCACCCCCTCCGTCAGAGCGAAAACGTTTAATGGAGTGACTGAATTGTCGTTCAACAAGAGATTTGAAATGTAAAAATTTATCAAATACATCCGATTTTCGAGCTAGAGGATATACCCACGAGTAACGTGTAAAATCATCCACAAACAACACATAGAAGCGAATGGTATTATCGGAGCTTGGAGGAGAGGGACCCCAGACGTCGGAGTGGATTAGTTCTAGTGGTGACTTTGTAGTCCGTGAGTGTGAATTGAAGGGAAGACGACTGCTCTTGGCCATGCAGCAGGGCTCACAGAGGGAAGAATAGTTAGTTGACTGATGAAGACGGAGATTGCTGGAGAGGTGTTGCAGTATTTTGTTGGCCGGGTGACCCAAACGAAGGTGCCAGATTGAAGATGGGAGGGATGTAGACGCTGTATAGGCTGTAGGAGATGACTGGATGAAAGTAAAAGGAATTTTGTAGAGACCGTCAGAGCATCGTCCCTGGAATAGAGTTTTGTTGGAGTACTTGTCCTTGATAACACAACCAGAGGAGTCAAAGATGAGGATGCAGTTATGATCCGAAGCTAGTTTGTGGACAGAAAGAAGGTTATGTGATATGTTTTGAGTATGTAGTAACGTAGGGAGGTGAAATGTGTGTAATGGAGTATGAAGGATACCTGAACCTGTATGAGTAATATCCATGGAAGAACCATCTCCCAGTATAACCTTGTCTGAGCCAGAGTAGGAACTTGGCTGATGAACCAAGGATGAATCTGGTGTCATATGTAGTGAAGCTCCGCTGTCAATGATCCAATCACCAGATGAAGATCCGGTAATGGAATGAGCGAGGTGAGCTTGTGGACGATTGAAAGGGCGTGGATTGCCTTGATAACTGGGATCCATGCGAAACCAGCAGCGAGCTGCGAAATGCCCGGGCTTATGACAGATTTGGCATTCGATGAGAGGTGTGGAATCCCTGCTGGGAGAGGATTGAAACCAGCTACCTTGTCTTGAGCGACCACGTCCCCGAGAGGTGGAGAAGTAACGGCCACGACCTCGTCCTCTGGTTGCCATTAAAGCAAAGGAATTATCGAAGGCAGAGTGTTGCTTTTCTTTGGACAGCATGATAATTTCCTCACTACAGAGGAGAGCATAAAGTTCATCAAGAGTAATGGAGGAAGAACGAGTTCGAATGGCAGTGGCGAAGGAGTCATAGCAGGTTGGTAAGCCGTTGAGGATGTAGAGAATAACATCTTCTGCTTCTAGGTTGGATCCAGCAGCTGCCAGAGCATCAACCTTTGATCGGACTTCGTTGAGGTACTGTTGCATTGACAAATTGTTCTTCCGAATATTGTGTAGCTCATTCTTTAGCTGGATAATGTGTGTCCGAGTGGCTGAATTCAGACGATTTTCAAGAGTCCTCCAGATCTGGTGACAGTGTTCTAAGTTGACTACAAAAGGAAGAAGAGAAGGGGAGATTGTAGAGTACAGCGCAGTGGATAAAAATTGGTCTGTAAACAACCAATTTTCGAATTCCTCTGAATCATTAGAGGACACTGAGGGTGCTGTATTGTCTAGAAAGGTAAGAAAACCACTCGCCTTGAAGACACGAGTGATTTGTGAGCGCCAGGTAAGGTAGTTCTCGGCTGTGAGTTGAGTTGGAACCAAGGATTGAATCCTGGTGATGAGGAATTTTAGATTTGGGGAGATAGCAGAGTTGGAGAAACTTCTGCGGGCTTCATTGGATTTGTTTTGATCCAGGAGATGCCATAGCTTCGTCGTCGAGAGGAGGTAAGATCACTTCAAGGATAATTGAGTCGGATGACATGAACTATGAGAAAAAGAAAGGTCGTCAGGAGCTCACCAACACACAGGGAGGATTCCTGCTCTGATACCATGAAAACGTTATTAACCTGGACTATTATGCCCCGGCACAATGGTGTACAGTAGCTGGCACAGAATCGCCAGCTCCTGAAGTACGTTGAAGAAGAAGGAAGGAGAGTAGAGTAGATGAAGAAGATAATGAGATTACATTTCATTCATCCATATACATGAGAGGATGTGAGACGGAGGTTTTATAACTCTCCTGGGAACATTCTGGATGGGAGTTTGTTTGAAGTTTGTTAGGAAGAAACAGAACCCATGTGCCTGGAGCTCCGTAATGAATCTGGAAGGAATTCAGAGAGACTTAACACTTATAAGTCTCTAGGGCTCCAAGTTACCGTGTATCCTAATGATAAAGATCCTAGTCAGCAGTCAGATCACAATAGCACTTGAACACAGTTGCTCTCTTAGGGTAAGAGCATACCACAAGACAATATAGAATAGAAATTCTCCTTCATATCATTTATTCATGTCCAGAGCTTATCAATATATTAATTTCAACCAATTATTCGGATATACAGCCGAAAATAGAGGTTCTAATACAACGGCTAAGAAAATAACAGAAATCAACTTTACTGTAAAACAGAATAGAAAAATAGATGCCTAAAACTACTCCAATGACTAGTTGACGCAGTAAAGCCTCTCATAGCCATTTGGAATTGCTGCCTAGCTGCTCCGGTTCCTATGTTCAAGCATGCATGGGTTCAATGTTCACACCTAAGCATGCATGGGTTCAACGTTTATGCCTGCCTTGTTCTTACGCCTGATCTTCCTCCCCCATACTTGGGATTCGATTTTGGTGCTCTCTCGGACCTACGTGACTTATCAATACTCCCCCCATGAAATGGAACCTTGTCCTCAAGGTTCATGTGTGGAAACTGTTGTAACAGCACCTCAGTTGCTTCCCAGGTAGCTTCCTCCGATGGTAAGTGCCTCCATTTCACCAAGCTCTCCTCAAGAAACTTACCTCCCTGCGTAACCCAGCGGTGATCAATGACAATCTTGGGCTCCAGTAAGATTACTCCATCGTCTGGAACTGGTGGTAATTCAGTGCTGGTCTTTATTGCATCTCCCACATACTTCTTCAATAAAGAAACATGAAATACTGGGTGTATGCGTGCTCCTTCAGGCAGCTGCAATTTGTAAGCAACGTTACCTACCTTCTGAAGAATTTGATAAGGACCAAAGAATCGGCTTGCCAATTTCTAGTGTGCCCTTTTTAAAAGCAGTGTTTTGCCGATAAGGCTGCAATTTGAGAAACACCATTTCGCCTTCTTTAAATGATACATCTCGCCTCTTCTTGTCAGTGGACTGTTTCATGCAATTTGCTATCGTTTCCAAGTTGTGCTTGAGCTGTAGCAGAAGCTCATCTCAAGTTAAGAGGTCTTGTTCAACACCGTTAACTTAAGATGACCCATCACAATATTCTGGAATGGATGGAGGTGGCCGACCATAAAGAGCCTGGTATGGTGTCATTCCCGTCGACGCATGAAATGTGGAATTGTACTAGAACTCTGCCTATGATAAAAATGAGTGCCATTTCCGTGGCCACTGATGGGCGAAGCTTCTCAAATACTGCTCAACACAGCGATTAACTACCTCCATTTGGCCATCGGATTGGGGATGGTGAGCCGAGCTCATCTTCAGTTGTGAGCCGGACATTTTAAATTTTTTTTGCCAAAACTTGCTGATGAAGATGGGGTCGCGGTCGCTGATAATAGACTTAGGCATACCATGCAATTTAATTACTCCTTCAACAAATTTTTCAGCCACGGTTTTAGTCGTAAATGGATGAGATAATGAAATAAAATGCACATACTTACTCAATCTGTCCACCACAACTAAAATGGTGTCCTTGCCTTGGGAAGCCGGCAATCCTTCAATAAAATCCAGAGTAATATCGTCCCACACCTGACATGGAATGGGCAGGGGTTGTAGCAGTTCCGCCGGTGCCAATGTCTCTGTCTTTGTTCTCTGGCATGTCTCACACCTCTTCACATAATCTTGGACAACCTTGTGCATTGCAGGCCAATAGAACTGCATGGCTAATCTTTTGAAGGTCCTTAATACACCTGAGTGACCTCCCATTTTTGTATCATGGGCTTCATATATCAGCTTGTTGCGAAGAGTGGGCTTGGAAGGAACAATGACCTTGCCTTTGAAGAGGGTTAACCCATTACGTTGAGTATACGGGCCTTCAGGTTGGTCTTGAGCCAAACGGCGCACAGCATCCATATAAGCATCCCCTGTAGCAGCCTGTCTAGTTTCCTCCCAAATATCACACTTTAGCATGAGCAGGTGATCAAGAGTAGGGCTGTCAGGTCGTCGAGAGAGAGCATCCGTGGCAGAATTCTCATGACTTGGGCGATACTGAATTTCGTAGTCGTAGCCCAATAATTTGGCAACCCATTTTTGTTGTTCCGGCATTGCAATTTTTTGCTCCAATAAATATTTGAGACTTCATTCATCCGTTTGAAGAACAAATCTCCTCCCCAATAAATAAGGGCGCCACACACGTATAGCCTCCACAATAGCAAGCATTTCTTTGGCGTAAGTTGACCACGATCTCTTTGAAACACCAAGAGCTCGACTCATAAAAGCGATTGGCTTGCCTTGTTGTGAAGAACTGCACCAATGTCATCTCCGGAAGCATCGGTTTCAATGGTGAAAGCTTCATTAAAATTTGGCATGGCTAAGATAGGCGTGGTGGTCATGGCCTTCTTGAGTGTGAGAAATGCTCCTTCCGCTTCATCATTCCATCCAAATTGCCCCTTCTTGAGGAGATCCGTGAAGGGCCGAGCCAATACGCCATAGTTCCAGACAAATTTGCGGTAATAACCTGTCAAGCCTAAAAATCCACGTAACTCAGAAATATTAGTAGGTCGGGGCCAAGCTACCATGGCCGCAATTTTTGTGTCGTCAACCTTCACCCCTTGATAAGAGACAATATGACCCAGATATTCCAGTTCTTGCTTGCCAAAAGCACACTTACTAGCCTTGATAAAGAACTGTTGTTGCCTCAAAATTTCCAAGGTTTTTGTGACATGATCTGAATGCATTTCCCAAGTAGGGCTACAGATCAAAATGTCATAAAAAAAGACTAGTATGAACTTTCGTAGGTAGGGACGAAAAATAGAATTCATAATAGCTTGGAATGTAGATGGGGCATTACTCAATCCAAATGGCATGACTAAATATTCATAATGACCGTTATGTGTACGAAAAGCAGTCTTATGAACATCAAAAAGGTGCAGTCTTACCTGATGGTAACCGGCCCTTAGATCCAATTTGGTGAAGTAAGCCGCACCATACAATTCATCCAACATTTCCTCCACTGTAGGAATGAAAAATCGATCTTTGATGGTGACTGCATTGAGAGACCGATAGTCAGTGCAAAATTGCCAACTGCCATCCTTTTTCCTCACTAGCAATACAGGAGACGAGAAAGGACTGGTAGTGGGTCTGATGAGCCCGGAATTCAGCATCTCTTGGACTTGTTTTTCTATTTCTGATTTCTGAAAATAGGCATATCGATAAGGTTGAACATTGACCGGCTCAGTGCCTTCCTTGAGGGGAATACAGTGTTCAACTTCTCGTTTAGGTGGTAAATGTATCAGCTCCTTGAAAATATCTGCATAATCTTCTAAGAGTTAGTGCATGCTTGGTGGTTGACTTTCTATTGGCCCATCCATGGTTGATTGTAGGCAGACTACGAACACCGAGTGACCTTGGCAAAATTCTTTTGAAATTTCCTTCAGTGAAGCAGCTTGGATAGGCTGGTCATGGAACCCTTGCAACTGTCGAGTCATGTTCTTCCATTGGAAATCCATGGTGAATTTCGCCAATTGCCCACTACGGGTCCCGTGAACTTAGCTGATACTATGATAGCACCCAAAACAAGGTCTAATCCTGCTATGGGAAGCTACTAAAGTATAAGTGAGAAAGGAATACCCTAAAGAAGTACCTATACCTTTTCAAATTTTCGTTGACACTGTAGCCTCTCCCCATTAGCTACCCGAACCGTAAATGTGTTGGTTGGGACCACTGGCAGTCGAAGCAGGTTAGCCATGCAGGTATTGACAAAATTGTGGGTTGACCCACTATCAATCAACACCACTACCTCAAATGGACCAATCTTCGCAGCTACACGCATAATTCTTGGTGCAGACCATCTGGTTAAGGCATGCAAAGTAATCTTCGGCTCAGCTTTTTCCCCTGGTTCTCCACCATCATCTTCCACGTCCACTTCTTCTGTCACCTCTTCGCATGTAATTCCGCCGGTGTTGGTTGGGCCTTCGAGGAGCAAGAGCTGCGGTCCTTGGCATTTGTGGTCGGCGGTGAACCTTTCATTGCAGTTGAAGCAGAGTCCTTGAGCTCTCCGTTTTTGCATCTCCTCCCATGATAGCCGCCGGACTGGAGCATTTGGTGCTGCTCGAGCCGTAGGTGGCAGCGCACTGGTACTCGATTAATTGGTGGTGCTTGCAGAAATTTTCGTTGCCGTGACAACTGGTCATCCTTTATACGAGCCAAACTGATTGCCTCCTTCAGAGATTGTGGCTTGAACATGCGAATTTCATCAGCAACTTCTGGCTTCAGTCCTCCCATAAATGTCCTGACTAAAGCTTTTTAAGTCCAACCCCGAACTTGGTTTCCCAACTTCTCGAACTCCCTCTGATAATCACGTAAAGATCCGACTTGCCTTATTCGTGACAAGGCTTCATCAAAATCCTCACATTCAGTTGGCCCAAACCTAGCCCATAACTCATCTTCAAATGTCTCCCATGTCATTACCCGACCTTCCTCCTTATATGTTCGACAAACCCACTGCCACCATTGATTAGCTTCACCTTCAAGATGGAAGGAAGCTAAAGATACCTGCTGGTTGTCTGGTGTAGCCTGGAATTCAAAGAATTGGGCCACCCGATTGAACCACTCTATTAGGTCCTCGCCTGAATACCTGGAAAAATCTAACTTCACCATTTTTGATGAGAAAATCTGCCTTCCTCCATCAAGGACTTCACGGTTGGTGCGCGAAGAGCCTCCTCGGTCATGACCGCCATGGCTTGATGCTTCTCTGTTTGACAACATGACACCAAAGAGTTGGTCGATGGTCTCCTCAAGCTGTCGTAGCTTGTCCACCATCTCGAGCTCCATACGCTGCATGCCATCTTGCACGACACCTAGCCCAGCTTCTAAGCGTTCAATTCATTCTTTGTTGGTTGCCATTGATAATCTGGCTCTGATGCCAATTGATAAAGGTCCTAGTCAGTAGTCAGATCACAATAGCACTTGAACACAGTTGCTCTCTTCAGGTGAGAACGTACCACAAGAAAATATAGGATAGAAATTCTCCTTCATATCGTTTATTCATGTCCAGAGCTTATTAATGCATTAACTTCAACCAACTATTTGGATATACAGCCGAAAATAGAGGTTCTAATACAACGGCTAAGAAAATAACAGAAATCAACTTTATTGTAAAACAGAATGGAAAAAACAGATGCCTAAAACTACTCCAACGGCTAGTTGACACAGTAAAGCCTCTCATAGCTGTTTGGAATTGCTGCCTAGCTGCTCTGGTTCCTACGTTCAAGCATGCATGGGTTCAACGTTCACGCCTGCCTTGTTCTTACGCCTAATCTTCCTCCCCCATACTTGGGATTCGGCTTCGGTGCTCTCTCAGACCTACGTGGCTTGTCACCTAATGTAATCCAAAAGGATCTTGGATTTTCTCATAAATTCTCTCTCTCAAAGAAGGTTGTTGGATTTTCCCATAACTTGTAGACGCAGGATACTCTTCCCTGTTTGAAACCAATCCATTCATTGTTTCACCGTCCGTAAGACAAATGAGTGCTTCTTTTGCATCTGGTGTAGCCAATTGAAGTTTTCCAGTATCGGATTGTAGGAAATTTGTTGCAAAGTTTGGATCTTGATAAAAGAACCGAGATCTAGCAGGGCTCGGGTTGTATCTTTAGCGTGAAAGATTGAACGATCTTCATTTGCGACTTCAACCGGAATCACACGCTGCACAGCTCTCAAAGCAAAATTTTTTCTCTTCCCCACCTAACCTGTACAGATCTCAAAACAGCTATTGTTTGATCCAATGGTTAACTTTGCAAAAAAAATAAAATATTTTTTCTGCACAAAAGATACAATCCAAACCCAATATGCAACATACTGTAGAAGGATCTTACAGGGATTCTTGTTAGGTTGATTTCTAGTTGTATTTTGATAAATTCTGGACAAAAAACGTTTAGCCATCATCGATTTCAAGTCAAATAAAACTTGCATGTTGACGCATGCAAGAGATCATTATATCCTTAGAACATGCATCATTATATTTAGTACTTTTGATAAGTCATTGGTCCATGTAGAAACCAATTGGACCTTGTCTCCCTTGAGAAAGAAAATAAGTAAATAAATAATTTCTAGGCCCACGAGATTATGCAGGCAAATCTCAATAAATGGTGAGTACTTCACCCACGCGTATCAACTGCACTCAGATCAACGGGTTGCCATCTTCTCTTGCCCCAACTTGTATCCACTTAGTATCTCCTAACAATAAACAATTACCTAGCTAGCAACATTTCATATCTGTGTACATGGGCCACATCATTTAAAGCATTGCCAACTTTAATCAAATTCCACAGGCTGTCAGATAGAGTAATGGCTTGCGTTTTGTATATCCTCTTGTGTGTTTAATTTTACATGGATTATTTACTAAATAAATTTTAAATATTTATAAAAAATTAAAAAATTTAAATAATATTTTTTGATTAACTATTTTAGATGAGTTATCGAATTGTTACCCGTCCGTGTCGGTCCCTACCCGCGTTCCGGAAAAGTTTTTGCGTGACCGGTGCCCCTCCGCACGTCCCACGTGGATTCGTTATCCACCCCCTTCCCCTCAAAGGAGATAGGGCGAGGACCAATGGAAAGACATCGTATCAGAAAAACAAATAAAATAATCCCTTACAGAAGATAGGGCGGAGGCCGACAGAGACGTACTGTATAAAAAAAAAAAAATAAAACTAGAGAGCTAAACCAGAGAGGGAAGCGGCGGGAGAGAAGGGCGCGTACCGGGCGATGGCGGCGAAGCACTGCGACTCATGCAAGACCTCGCAGGCGCGCGTCTACTGCCGCGCCGACTCCGCGTACCTCTGCGGCACGTGCGATGCACGCGTTCATGGAGCCAACCTGCTAGCCTCCCGCCACGAGCGCGTCTGGCTCTGCCAGCTCTGCGAGCAGGCCCCTGCCAGCGTCACCTGCAAGGCCGACGCCGCCGCCCTCTGCGACATCTGCGACGCCGACATCCACTCCTCCAACCCCCTCGCCCGCCGCCACGAGCGCCTCCCAATTGCCCCCTTCCTCGGCCCTGCCTCCGCCGCCGCCGCGGCTGGCGGCGGGTTGCCCTCGCCCCGCCCTTCCGCTGATGAGGAGAGCGTTTCCTGGCTCCTCCAAGACCCGGATCCGGAGGAGTCGATGGAGGCGCCGGAACTCGGATCGGCGGCCTTCTTCTTCTCGGATGCCGACCCGTACCTGGATCTGGACTCCTCGACATCGCAGGACACCGGGTTCGATCACAAGGACGGCATCAAGGCCATCGCCGGTGGACCCCTCCTTGCGTCGGACGGTCATTACGATCTCGACTTTGCCCGATCCAAACCTTTGGGCCGCTCCACCAAGCGTTCGCTCAGGCGCAGCGTAATACAAATTATTCCAGATCCAGCTGGAAAATTCGAACAAATTCGACGAATTCTATAGATTTTTTTTCTTGAATTTTTTATCGGGCGAATAAATGTTTCAGGTGTCGTCGTCGGAGGTGGCGGTGGTGCCGGACGCGAGCGTGACGGCCGCAGACGGATCGGCGAGGTCGGGGAATCCGACGGCGCGGATGGAGCGGGAGGCGCGTGTGATGAGGTACCGGGAGAAGAGGAAGAGCCGGCGGTTCGAGAAGACGATACGGTACGCGTCACGGAAGGCTTATGCGGACGCGCGGCCGCGGATCAAGGGGAGGTTCGCGAAGCGGGCGGAGGTGGGCCAGATCTACTCCTCCGCCGCCGATGCTGTGGCGGCGTTCTTGGTGGACCCGTACGACGGCGTCGTCCCATCGCTTTGATCCGTTGGTTTCAACTTTCTCCATTGTCAAAACCCAACCAAACAATATCTATTTATTCCCCCGCTTTTTAGGGCGTTTTTTTTTTTATTTGCTCACTCTCTTGACGATATATATAATAATCCGGTAGCATGGTTTAAAGGCAGGGCAGAGAGAACGCGCCCTTTTTGTTCGAGCCTTTTGCACCTTTAAGAACCGATGCGAGAAACGCAATGAAATGGATGAGGTCGAGGGAGAAAGCACGGTGAGCCTTTAAACTTTTTAACTGCTTTTTTTATATTCTTTCTCCAGAAAGGATATTGTTCATGCTCTTTTAGAGGTCTTTGGTCGATGAATAAGATCCTGTTTGGTGGAACTTTTGAAAAACCAAAAATCACTTTCTGGCGCTCTAAAAATACTTTTGGACGAAAAATTATGTTTGATATAAATTTTGAAAAGTTGTTTCAGCTTTTCTAGAAAGTTGAAAACAGTATTTTGGAAGAAACTCCATTTTGAAGCTTTCGAAAACGTTGTTTTCAGTTTTGTCGGGAAGCTATTTTTTTACCAAAAATATCCTCATTTAAAAACTATTTTTTCTCCCAAAGTGGCCCATCCGTTGCCTCTTCCTCTTCAGCCCTCCCCCTCTTCTCCCTCCTCCGGCGTCGCCCCCTCTCCCTCGCTACCGCCCCCGACACCCTCCGCCTTTTCTCCCTCCTCCTTTGTCGTTCCCTCTTCCCTACTGCTGCCCCGACGCCCTCCGCTCCCTCTCCCCCGCCGCCGCTCCCTCTCCCCCGCCGCCGCCTCAATGCCCTCTTCCTCTTCTCCATCCTCCTCTGCTGCTCTCTCTCCCCCGCCGCCACCCTTGATGCCCCTCTGCCTCTTCTCCCTCCCCCGACCACCTCTCCCTCTCCCTCGACCGCCTCTCTCTCTCCCTCAAAGCTTCTCCCTCCGGCTTTGTCGCCTATCCTTCCATCGTCGTGCTGCCGGAAGCTTGATCGCCCCTTCCATGACCGCGCAGGAGAAGTGAGGCAAGGGAGGAAGAAGTGAGAGGGGAGGAGCTTCGGGAAGGAGGAAGAAGAAAGAAGAAAAGGAAAAAAAAGAAAAAGAAGAAAAGGAAATGAAAAAAAGAGGAGATAAAATAAAAATAAATAAAAATAAATATTAATAATTGTTTAACTAATTTTATCACTTAGCTAGAAAATTTGTTAGAGAGATAAATGGTCATCAGAAGAGTAAAAATTAATTTACGCTAATAATTAAAATATTTTATATCTTTATTATTGTATTATACTAAAAATATAATATTATATGATATTATATCATAATACATTAATATGTTGTGTTAAATAATTTAATATTATATTATATTATGAGAAATTAATTTATGCTAATAATTATAATATTTTATACCTTTATTATTGTATTATACTATAAATATAATATTATATTACATTATATCATAACATATTAATATATTATGTTAAATAATTTAATATTATGTTATATTATGGAAAATTAATTTATGCTCATAATTATAATATTTTATATCTTTATTATTGTGATATACTATAAATATAATATAATATTATATTATATCATAATACATGATATGTTATGTTAAATAATTTAATATTATATTAAATTATTATCCTATAGTATACAATGTTATAATACTATATTATAATAATATTATATTACATTATGATAATATTATACTATATCATATATTTATTTATTAATATATATTATATTTTATTATGCTATGTTGTATAATAATGTGTAATGTCCCTTATGATCATTTTGTCATATAAAAGTACTTTCTCAGTTTGTTTACCAAATACATGTTAAAGTGCCACATTACTTTCGAAATATAGTTGCCAAACAGCTTTTTATAACAGCTCTACTTTCAAAAGTTCTACTCCCAACAGCTTCCCCAAACAGGGCCTAAGTTTTCGAAAGATATCCCTTCTACTTTGTTTTGGTATTTGGAAAATAAGTGAAAGGAATAAGATGCAACTAGACACACTGGGATTTGGGATAGTTTGAATTCTTATCATAAGGAGCAAACTGCCCTTTCATATTTTAGTATGCATAAAATGGATGAAGATTAAATGATAAGGGCTACAAATTTATTTCACAATGTTAGTGGAGTAGACTTACACCTTGTAGGAATGTCTTATTCTGTACATGGAATATTTTTCCACACGGTATAAGCCCTAATTTCATGATTTATTTTAGTGTTTGGGAAAGATATCTTTCATTTAAGAAGATATCCCTCCATTTTTTTATTACCAAACATCGCCTTACACTTTGAAGACTGCAAAACAATTATAGGCTAAACATGAAATTCAGAGATGTTCCTATGTTCGCCTTGTATTTGTCCTGCCATGATTGCTAAAAAAAATGTTGGAAGTCGTTTCTTGTATCAATTATATCACTTCAAAGAAAATAACACAATCTAGATCCTTCATGACTATTATGTTTACTTTGTGATTTCTACTCTGGTCTTGAGTTTTTATTAATGGTTAAGAAAACTTAGAAATTAAAATTGATTGCATTGTATCTTTTATTTTGAACTCCAATATTGACTTGCTTATCAAGGACCTAACCAGTTATTACATTATTACTAAATAATGTAAAGGAGAAAACAATCTGCATAAGGTTAATCTGATTCACGAAAAGCAAATTATCTAGTTCCATGATTGCAAAATTTCAGAACAAAGTTATATATAAGAAATATTTAAAATTATAACAAATATTTCATATATAATTTACAGTATCAAAAGTAGTTGTGGAATGACACAAGAGTCTAATTATGACATTGTACACCAAAATCAGTACAAATCTCACCTCTTTCATACTTGAAATGGATAAAACTTTTACTGACCTATCAAATTAAGCAGCCCAAACTTATCCACTATGCATTATTATTTTGCTGACAATCTTAAACTTCAGTACCAAACTTGGACAAATGAAAATTTTTAATTTTCCATTTACTATATGGCATCCATCAATTTTGAATTATATATAAGCTACTCGGTAATTATGTTCTAAATTGAATGTTCATGAGTAGTTTCTCATGTAACTTGCTAAACAGACTTTAGTATAGTAGGTAGATTTCTAGATTTATAGTTGCCTATAAACAACTAAAACATTCTACATTGTGCATCAATAAATAATGAAGTGATGGATAAGGGATTCACATGTTATACACATGATTTATCGAGGGAGTTAAGTCAGGCAAGCTTTGGTGAAACCTAAAGCGTCCTAATATGAGCTACTAGCAAAGGAAAATAAATTTGTGACATGAATTCGAATAGTTGTGAAGGGATTGCTTAGGATTGGCTATGCAAAGTTGTTCAAATAATACCGCTAAAAGGCATGTATACATTATGATAATTTCATTTATCAAAGCTGTATGTATTGAAAAAAATATACTTTATATAGAAATTTGAAGCCTTTTGCCATTTTAGAAAAGCTACTTAATGTCTTCATGAACCTCAGTTACACTCACATGACTAGCTTATTTCATGGTATTTTAGTATAAAATTTGAAAACTTAGTAAAATTTTCCCTTTCGGTATAAATTAATAAAAAAAGTTAGTATTTATAATGCACCCATAGTTAGTAGAATTCACTGTGAAGAGGGAACAAAATATTATGCTCAAAATTTTCGGGAAATAAACGATCGAAAAAGCTCCTACCTAGCTAACTACATTGTGGGTATGTTTGATTCGCAACCGGAATCAGAATTGGAATAAAAATCAAAATGATCATATTATTCGACTTGTTTGGTTTATGATTAGAATCGGAATCAGAATCGGAATGAAATTTGAATATCAGAAGAGAGTAGAGATTGAATTTTGGAAGACCGAGGCATTTCCATTCTTCTCTGGAATTGGAACGAGAAGGAGACTTCTCTTAACCAAATGCCTGAAATGGGAGTCACTCACTTCCATTTTCATTTTAGAGTCCAACTCTCCCCAATCAAACGTAGATGTTGAAATGTAAAAGGAATTATAGATAGCCTAGCCCAAAATGAGCAAGACCACCAACATCTTTCCCAAAGCTTGAACCTCTCCAACAACTTTAATCCAGAATTCACCACATTTAAGCATTCCATCGCATATATGTGTCAGAGAATGTTATGTTTTGCATTCTTACCTACATCGTATGATATCTTATGTGAAAGGATTGGATATAAAATCAGCGAACATCATGTTTTGTTGGGGTCACAAATACCACATGAGATTGGGTACTCCTACAGATTGGTGCTGAACCACAGCTGCTTTTGGTAGTCAAGGAGATGCTTTGTCTTTATAGCTTTTCATCAAACAAGATAACATGGAGTTAGAATCCGGTCCTTTTCTCGAACCTGACAGAGAATGTTCAAAGTTATTTGAGCCCATGGCTCGTGAAACCAAGCTAGATAATCGTAAATGTGATCGACACCACCGTGCTGGAGGTTGGCTCACACATCCATGAACAGCGTGTAGAAGTTTGGAAAGGCTGTGATCCCGTCCCCTTCTCTGTAGACTCCTTTTATTTACGTATTAAACTCAACCATTATAAATAGTAGAGATTAGAACATATGGTGAAATTGGTCTTAAATCAATCAAATCTGACAGTTGCCATCAGCCTTTCCCTTGCTCGCCTTGTTAGGCCCAGATAAGTCCACTGATGGTTGTGGCAAAACCCCTCCCCGTTTTCCTTGCTAAACTTCTGAAATACACTGATCCCATCAGAAGTTCCATGAAGCTCAAGCAGCACAGAGAATAGGCTTGCTTTGTTGGAGCGCATATGGATGCTTGCTGTAGCCATGGATGCAATATCTGGAGAACTGGTTTCATACCCCATTGTCTCTCAAGCTTTCTTGTATGGATATTGTTCAGGCCGCTGCAACGCCACATGCAATCGAAGGGCTTGTTTCCAGTAACACTTGATCTCTTCCCCACTTGGACTTGGCCTAGGTCAATTCAAGCTTGAGACAACAACGCTTGAGCAACAAAGAGTTCTTGGTTTGGGTTCTTGCTCTTCTCTGAACCAAACCAAGAACTCAAAATATTAGATGATTGATCTAGACGTCCACCATCCATTTTTGTTGTGCTGTCTTGTTGAGTCGGGATCCTCCACGCTGCATGTTTTACACCGCAGATTCTCCGGCAGCCTCTCTAATTCTTCAATTATAATTTTTATCTTGAATTATCTTTTTTAATTTTTTGATTATCTTTCTATTTTTACTATTGTACTTTTATTTTTAATAATTTTTAGATATTTTTTGGTAAGAATTTTGATAGCTTAGTGTAGCTGCAACGTGCTGTGGTGAAGTGTAATCGATGTCATTCCTTTTTTCACATACATGTAGGGGTGCTACAAATGCTAGATGGGTACTTTGTGGCCCTTATTTATAGTGTCCCTATCGTCATGCCTCGAACCCAAAGCATAACAAATGCTACATACGTGTAGGACGGACCATATAAGCATGTAAGGCTACTGATCAAATCATAATTACCTTAGAGCAATAAAATTCTTTGATCCTCGAAAATTAATTTAATCAAAATCTAATTAAATCATTCTCATAATCAATTATCACAAAATAATATAAGTCAAAATATTCTAACTAATTATTATTCTTCAAATTAAATAAAATATCCAAACTAAACTGAACTAATCTAAACTAAACTAGGTTAGAAGTCCAAATAATTACGACTAACTCCAGAAGATCTAATGTACTCTTCTAATCCTAAGCAATCATAATTTGGGTTCTAAAACATAGAAAAAGAAAGAATAATAATCTACGTCAGCCCAGTCAGTAACATAATACATCCAAGTGGGATCTAAGCATGCCAAACAAATAAATAATTAAGTAGTATGATGCTGACTAGAAATAATTTAATTCTCAAATAATACATATAGTTTTTTCAAAATTTATTTTTCATAAACTGATACTATACCCAACTCAGGTTATGGCGATACAACCTACTGGCATAGCTCAGATAGTAGATACAGGGTGCACAAAGTGCTAGATAATAGATACCATTATTCTAATCACTGGTGGGGCGACATCTAAACTGGTTTCTCGATTACAAGTCGATAGAACTAACGAATAATCCCCATTGATGGGACTAGATTATAGCCGTGCTAAGAATATATATATATATATAACAAATTTCATAAATTACCAAGTCATAATTTCCAAATTTCCAAATTACAAGACTACTAGCATACATATTTTAGAACAATTAGAACACTAATAATAGCATGCTTGATATGTTTAATCAAATATAAAATTGAGATCATAATCAAATTTAATAAACTAATTATAAATTTTCAAAGTTCATTACAAAATATATTTTGAAGCGTTAAGTTACTTACCTCTTCTCACTTCAAAATTCTACTTTAGTTATAGAGGTCAAATTTACATATTCAAAGCTATTAAAATCTAACATCAACAACCTCGAAACCCAAGAGAACTGAGAACATGTTATGATTAGCAAAGTAATCCAATTTGGAGCACGATAGGATGTATGAGTTCATACCTCAACTAGGGTAGAGAAAGGATAAGATTGGCCAAGCGGCAATGCTCGACTGCTCAGGTCAGTTCGAACAAGGTGAACTTAATTGATCAAGATCAAATATGATTTAAGTAATTTAATGAAGATCAATGGTAACTAAATTCCATATGCATCCAATAAGGGTCAAGGTTACGGGTCGGCATGCTGCTTGGTTATTGAAATGGTTTAGGGCCTCCAACCTGGGGTTAACTTGGATTCGAGCAAAGAAAGACAGGACTCTAAACTAAGATCTTTGAGTCTTGCTTTGAGAGAAAAAAAAGGAAAAAGAGAGAGAAATAATAAAGAAAAATAAAGTAAAAGAAGAGAAGAAGAAAAGAAGAAGAAGAAGGAGAGGGTGAGGGCCACAGTCAGGTGGCTGTTAGCTAGTGGATCAACGATAAGGGAAGACCGATGCCCAATTGTAGGGCAGTGAAAGCCAATGGTGATGACCGGCTATGAGAATCAGAGGTTAAAAGCCTGGAAAATAGAAGAATCATAGCTTTTCGCCGCTTTTGATCATTGGCTGCTCACGAGCGGCTATGGCTTCATTGGGAAGGATTGATGGGAGGCTAGAGGAGTCGACCAAGGGTCCATCATCAAGAGGAGGCGACATCGATGGCCGAAAAAGAGGAAAGTAGCACTGAAAAAATAGAAAGGGACTCAATCAATTTTCTGCCAATTCACTAGTAGAATCCATCCAAAAAAGGATCCTACCATAGAGGAAAAAGACAAGGAAGAAGGATCGAGGCTTACCTTAAGCTTTGATGAGCTCTCCGGCTCTGATTTTTGATGAGAACAATTCTAGAAATTGATGAAGTAGAAAGAGGAAGAAAGAAAAATGAGGGGCGCTACTCGATAGTGAAGGATCGTGAAGGGGAGAGGAGGCTTTAATATAGAATGGAGGCTAGGGTTTTCTAGCCTTTGGTGGAATCCGAGGAGGAGGACAAGTCCTCCTCCGCCGTGTTCAACTAGGACTCTGCCCTATTTCAATTTCGGATGGGCCTTCATTTTGGCATCGGGCTGGACCAACAGACATGCCTAGTGAGTATGGGCTTTTATCATCTCTTGTGTACACGAAGGACCCTACCCCATTCCTTCCTCTCCATTGTGTTCGCATGTTTTGGGCATCTAGCTTGCTACCCTCCCCTATGTTGTTGGGCACTCATTGTTAGGAAAAATTTAAATACGCACGCGGCCCGAAATTTGGCCGCGTGCGCGTTTAAGAGGGAAAACAAAAAGGTAACGCCCAGCGGGCGTTACGCGTTTGGTTTCGGAAACAACCGGGGATTTTCAAAGAAGGAATTAAATGCGCACGCGGCCGGTGTCGGGCCGCGTGCGCGTTTGAGAAATAAAACGGGCATGCCCGTTTGAATTGGAAACGCCCAACGGGCGTTTTTGGTTTAAATGGGAACATGCCAGCGGACAGGCGCACGTTGCCCACGTTCGCGTGAAGAGCGCGGACGCGTCCGCCAAAAAGACCATTTTGCCCCTGCGTAAAACCCCTATATATACCCCCTATTTCATCTCTTTTGATACACGAAAAATTTCAGAAAAATAGTGAAAAAATTCTGGAAAAATTCTTCTCCCTCTTAGCCACTTCCAAATTTTATTTTACATTTTTTTTTATTCAGTTTATTTAGTTCTTTTCATTCCGTTCTTTGCTGGATCTGCAAGTCCGATCGGGTTCGCTTTGACTTCTTCCGAGACGTGCCGAAGAAGAGGTTGTAGGGTCGTCGTATCTCCGAGAAGGATTGCCGGGTGACCCGTACGTGGGGGCAAATACTTCTTTGGGACAGCGTCTACGCGCTTCGACCTGCTTTCAATCAGGCTACTTTCTTCTACCTTTATTTTTAATTTAATATTAGTAGATTGGTAGGATTTGAAATTCTATGATATAAACTTATTAAATGCATAGATTTACTTTGTGCTAGAATAGATTTATTTTGTATTAAAATAGAATTATTTGGATGCCGAATGATATGCATGTATATTATTTCCTTTAAGGTTTTTTTTTTATTAATTGAATTTATAGATTTATTTATTTAGTTAGGAGATATATTGCTAACAATCCAAAGAAGTATTTGTTTTTTGTTAGTAATATATAATTAATTAAATTCTTTATTACAATTGTGGCATATTAGATTTTAATTGCAATAATTGTTTTTGCTAGCACATCATTAATAATAAATTATTCTAAAGAGTTAATAATTTGGTTAACCTCCAAGAGGTTTATTATACCTCCATTTGGACTCCTCAAGGAGTAATTTCCAGATCCCATTCAAACGGGAAATTCGAAAATTGGTTGATATATAATAATTAATCTATTGAATTGACTTATTAGATCTTAATCAATTATTCTAATAAAGAAATAAATCTTTTAATTCATCGAATTGACATCTTAATTACAATAATTGATTTGCTACAAAATTAGTAATTAATTATTCTAATAAGAAAATAAATCAATTCTACTATATATAATTTATTGAATTGATAAATTAGATTTCAATTACAATAATTGTTTTGCTAGAATTAAATTTAGTAATCAATTGTTACTAATTCGGAAAGGTCAAACAAAAAAAATTCAAAAATTAGTTAATTCGTTTAAATTTGCATTTAGGTTATTTTAAATATTGAATTTGTGTGATTTCTAGTGATTATTTCCACTAACTAATAGTGTCTAAGAAAAGCTTGTCAAAAAGGCATACGTGCCTAAGAAAGGCTGGTACTTAAGTGAGCCTAGTGCTCCACCACCGATCTGGAGCTGATCTGGCTATTAGTTTTTAGATATATCAATTAGACATCCAAAGTTCAATATAAATATTAGTGCAATCTTTTGACATAGATTTTTTGCCTTCAATCAGGTTTCTGTCACTATTCTGTAACCCTGATCCTATGGCCTCAAACACTAGTGACCATCTTAGTGCCAAACCTGAAAAATTTGATGGCCATAACTTTAGGAGGTGGCAGAACCAAATGCGGTTCTGGCTCACCACATTAGGGTTAATCTCAGCCATAGGTGAAAGTACGACCGAAGTTGATAATGGATCCAACCCAACTACCTCTTCCAACACTGAACATTCTGCCTCCACTAGCACACCCTCTAGGACACCTGATGAGATAGATTATCATTGTATCCATAGAATCCTAGGTGCTCTTTCTGAGAGGCTGTATGATATCTATTACACAGCCAAGAGTGCCAAAGAACTCTGGGACACCCTAGATAGCAAATATGGTCTTGATGATGCTGGGGTAAAGAGGTTCAAGGCCTCCGATTTCAATAAGTTTAGGATGGTGGACTCAAAGCCTATGAATGACCAAATTCATGAATTTGAAACCCTGATCCACCAGCTTAGGGCTAATGGAACCAATTTGGATGAATCATTCCAGGTAGCCTGTTTGATAGATAAACTACCTACTTCCTGGTCTGATTTTGCTAAGACCCTGAGCCATACCCAAGGAATTCTCACCCTAACCCAAGTCTTAAACTCCATTAGGATTGAAGAGCAGCATAGGCTCAGAAATAATACCTCTACTGGATCTAAAAATAATGCATATAATGTAGAAGCTCCTCCTAAGAAAAATCAGAACCGACCCTTCCGTAAGAATTTCAAGAAGAAACCTTACAACCCTAGAAACCCTAACCACCACTACAATGGGAAGCCTATTCAATCCCAGGAGCAGAAGAAGAAGAAAGAGGAAGGTGGTGCTCGTTTCTGTTATGTGTGTGGTCGGACCAACCATTTGTCTCCACAGTGCTTCTATAAGAAGACTGCACCTCTTCAATCTAAGAAGAAGGGTCCACACACATCCAGTGCTCAAGTCAACATGGTGACTTCCGGCGCTGGCTCCTCTGAGACAGCTTTCAGATCTCAAGTGGAGGAGCTGTGATCATGGCAAACAGCTCGGAGGCACGTGTGTTAGGAGTAAGACGTGTGGACTTAAAACTTACCTCTGGAAAAGTCCTGTCACTGCACGGCGTCCAACATGTTCCAGTTGTTAGGAGAAACCTCATTAGTGGTTCTTTGCTTGTCCAGCAAGGCTTTCGTCTTGTCTTTGAGTCCAATAAGGTTGTAATTTCTCATGGTGTTATGTTTATTGGAAAAGGATTCCTTAGTGAAGGATTGTTCAAATTGAATGTAATAGCTCCTTCAATAAATGAAAATCCTTTGATTATGAATATAGAGCCTCCTTCTATTTGGCATGGTAGATTAGGTCATGTAAATTATAATTCAATTAAGCAACTTATGAACCTAAATCTAATACCAAAAAGTGATCTCAAGAACCATGAGAAATGTCAAACTTGTGTAGAAGCCAAACTCCCTAGGAAGCCTTTTAAATCTGTTAATAGGGATTCTGATCTATTAGAGTTGATTCATAGTGATGTTTGTGACTCTGGTAGAACTTCTAGGGGAGGTAACAGATACTTTGTAACATTTATAGATGATCTATCGAAGTTCTGTTACATCTACCTAATTAAAACCAAGGATGAGGTGCTCAGCAAATTTAAAATTTTTAAGATTGAAGCTGAGAACCAACAGGAAAAGAAAATTAAAATTCTTAGATCAGATCGGGGAGGTGAATATACATCAAATGACATAACTCAATTCTGTGAAGATCATGGAATCATTCATGAAGTGACTGCACCCTATTCTCCCCAATCAAATGGAGTAGCAGAAAGGAAGAATAGGACTTTAATGGATATGGTGAACTCCATGCTTATAAGCTCAGGAGTACCAGAAAATTTGTGGGGGGAAGCTCTTGTTTCAGCCTGTTATATCCTTAATAGAATTCCCTCTAAAAATAATGATCTAACCCCATATGAAGTTTGGAAACATAGAAAACCTAATCTTAGCTATTTAAAAGTGTGGGGGTGCTTGGCAAAAGTAAAAATACCTGATTTTAAGAGAAAGAAAATAGGCCCTAAAACAGTGGATGCCATATTCATAGGTTATGCAGCCAATAGTAATGCCAATAGATTTCTGGTGATAAGTTCAGAAGTAAATGATATTAGTAACAACACTATCATAGAAGCTAGAGATGCAACATATTTTGAAGACACCTTTCCACTTAAGACTAGAGTAGATAGCGGTATAGCTAGTAGCTCTAGTAGAATAAGGACAAGAGAAATAGAAGTAGAAGCAGAATCTAGGAGGAGTAAAAGATCCAGGGTAGAGAAAACATTTGGAGATGATTTTTATACCTTCCTAATAGAAGACTCTCCAACTACCTTTGAGGACGCAATGAAATCTTTGGATTCACCTTTTTGGAGAGAAGCTGTGGACAATGAGATGCAATCAATTATCCAAAACCATACTTGGGAATTGACTGATCTTCCTCCTGGTTGTAAAACAATAGGATACAAATGGATCTTTAAGAAAAAACTTAGGCCTGATGGCTCTGTAGATAAATTTAAGGCTAGATTAGTTGCCAAGGGTTTTACTCAGAGACCTGGTGTAGATTTCTTTGATGTTTATGCACCTGTAGCTAGGATTACTACTATTAGGGTCCTTATAGCATTAACCTCCATTCATAAATTAGTGATTCATCAGATGGATGTTAAGACAGCTTTTCTAAATGGAGACTTAAATGAAGAAATTTATATGGACCAGCCAGAGGGATTTAAAATCCCAGGCCAAGAAAATAAAGTTTGCAGACTAGTCAGATCTCTTTATGGTCTTAAACAAGCACCCAAGCAATGGCACTTGAAATTTGATGAAACCATAATGACATTTGGATTTGAAATCAATAGCACAGACGAATGTGTATATCATAAGAGAGTTGGACACAAATTTGTGATCTTGTGCCTTTATGTAGATGATATACTGATCTTTGGGATAGATCTTCAGATAATTGATGAAGTAAAACAATTTTTAAGTAATAAGTTTGATATGAAAGACTTGGGACAAGCTGACTTAATTTTAAATACCAAAATAATTAGAAGTGCAAAAAGTATTGAGTTATCCCAAAGTCATTATGTTGACAAGATACTTAATAAATTTAATTATTCTGATTGTCAGCCTGTCTCTACTCCATTTGATCCCTCTACTCATCTTAAGAAGAACTTAGGAACTCCTGTCCTTCAAAGCCTATATGCTCAAATCATAGGCTCACTAGGATTCCTAACAAACTATACTAGGCCAGACATAGCATATGCTGTAAATAGACTTAGTAGATATACTGTTAATCCAAATAGAGATCATTGGACAGCATTAGAGAGAATTCTTAGGTATCTTAAGGGTACCAAGTCCTATAGTTTGCACTTTAGTGGGTTTCCTGCTGTTCTAGAAGGCTATTGTGATGCCAACTGGATCAGCGATACCTTAGATGTTAAATCCACCACAGGATACGTCTTTCTCCTAGGAGGTGCTGCTGTGTCTTGGAAATCCACCAAACAAACCTTAATATCTAGGAGTACCATGGAATCTGAACTGATAGCTTTAGACACTACTAGCACTGAGGCTGAGTGGCTCAGAGATCTACTTATAGACCTTCCTGTAGATGAGTCACCTTTACCACCTGTCTCCTTACATTGTGACTGTAAATCTGCAATAGATAAGTGCAACCAAGAAAATGCCAATGTAAAAATGAACAGGCACTTAAAAGTACGTCATAAATCATTGAGATATAAATTGAAAAATAATGTTATTGCCTTGAATTTTGTAAAATCAGAAAATAATTTGGCTGATCAGCTTACAAAAGGTTTATCTAGAACAGTGGTTCTAGAGTCGTCGAGGGGGATGGGGCTTAGCCCATAAAGATAGATCACCACGGTGGGAACCCAACCTTAAAAGGTTCAATGGGTAGAAACAAACCGGAGTGTGACTAAGAGGAGCACTATTTCATGTTTTCCTCATCCCTATGGCGCTAGTGCTCATAAAAGCAAGCGGTAGGATGAGTTCGTTTGTATAACTCTTAATGAGTCCGAGACCCAAGAGGCAGGAGCTTCCTTGCTAGCTTCCTTATTAGGACTCACCTATATGTGCAATCGTGAGGCCGCGATTATGGAAAATGGGCGATTCCCTAAAAAGCACATGATAGATACCTGCGCATGGCCATAATAGCGCAACCCGCTTAGAACCCAGATCGGGCTATATTATGTGTGCTGTTGATTTAATCTGAGCCATGGACCGAGGTTCAAGGTTAAGACCACCTTGGCTCCACAGATGTAATCAATTGTCACTAAGTGAAGGTTCAAACCGAAAGGTACCTACACCTATTACATAATATAAGATATCCAGCAATTTATTTTGATTTTAAAATTATTTAAATTTTTGTGGGGGATTGTTAGGAAAAATTTAAATACGCACGCGGCCCGAAATTTGGCCGCGTGCGCGTTTAAGAGGGAAAACAAAAAGGTAACGCCCAGCGGGCGTTACGCGTTTGGTTTCGGAAACAACCGGGGATTTTCAAAGAAGGAATTAAATGCGCACGCGGCCGGTGTCGGGCCGCGTGCGCGTTTGAGAAATAAAACGGGCATGCCCGTTTGAATTGGAAACGCCCAACGGGCGTTTTTGGTTTAAATGGGAACATGCCAGCGGACAGGCGCACATTGCCCACGTTCGCGTGAAGAGCGCGGACACGTCCGCGGAAGGCGCGGACGCGTCCGCCAAAAAGACCATTTTGCCCCTGCGTAAAACCCCTATATATACCCCCTATTTCATCTCTTTTGATACACGAAAAATTTCAGAAAAATAGTGAAAAAATTCTGGAAAAATTCTTCTCCCTCTTAGCCACTTCCAAATTTTATTTTACATTTTTTTTTATTCAGTTTATTTAGTTCTTTTCATTCCGTTCTTTGCTGGATCTGCAAGTCCGATCGGGTTCGCTTTGACTTCTTCCGAGACGTGCCGAAGAAGAGGTTGTAGGGTCGTCGTATCTCCGAGAAGGATTGCCGGGTGACCCGTACGTGGGGGCAAATACTTCTTTGGGACAGCGTCTACGCGCTTCGACCTGCTTTCAATCAGGCTACTTTCTTCTACCTTTATTTTTAATTTAATATTAGTAGATTGGTAGGATTTGAAATTCTATGATATAAACTTATTAAATGCATAGATTTACTTTGTGCTAGAATAGATTTATTTTATATTAAAATAGAATTATTTGGATGCCGAATGATATGCATGTATATTATTTCCTTTAAGGTTTTTTTTTTATTAATTGAATTTATAGATTTATTTATTTAGTTAGGAGATATATTGCTAACACTCATATATCTTTAAGGTCGAGGAGACAAAGTTCAACCCACCACCATATAGGTAGTGTTTGGAAACCCAAATTGAATCACTAGTGATCCTTATCTTAGAATAATCTAATCCCCAATGATTTAAGATCACCGTGTTTGGTATGCGATATTCTAGTAATTAAGGATTCCTATGTATCCACGAGTAACATATTTAGTATTCCATAAGAATCCAAGATCACTCACCATATAATACAAAAATTATCCTTGATATATTCCATAAAAGTATATTTATTAATCATATAAATATATTATAATAAATATTAAATATTTATTTATGTATTAATTATTAATATATTCCATAAAAATATATTTGTTAGTCCTATAAATTATTAATCCTATAAAGATCTATTAATTGTTATTATAGAATTAGTATTTTTATTTATACTTGCAGTATATTATTTTTAATACTATAATTATTTTTATTAGGAAAATAAGGTAGATAGAAGTAATATATTAAATACTTTCATTATATAAATATAAAGTATAATAATATATTTCTATTATAACTAAAAATTATCATTGAATAATAATATGATAATAATATGATTAATAATATATTATAATATAATATATAATATCAATATAATATAATATAATATCACATATATAATATTGATATAAAATATTAACGGTAAATTGATATACCAATTTTTTTTGCTGGACTAAAGGGCATTTTTATCCTCAATTTTCAGCTAAGATTATTGCCTTGGGGTGATCTTGGGTTCTTGACCTTAAAATGGGCATCTCATCATTAGGTTGGGCAGTAATTTGAGGGATGATGTGATTTATGATCACTGTCACGTAGGATCACCGGGTGCAACTAAACGCGATAATTTTATCACCTCTAACCATATCATCCTTGATCTTGAGATGGTCATCTCATACCCAATACCCCTATAATAGGACAATCCAGACCCAACCCGATGACCACCATCTAAACATGAAATATCTTTATGTGGGCCTTTTAGGGGTGGAGATTTGTTTAATGGGCAGGATCCTATTGTTTGGTTCATGGAATCAACCAAACACCAACCATAACGGTCGCTTTTGTCGGTTGGGAATGGCCCGGATCCGTTACCGGGCCCAAACAACGGGATGGAGGCATGTTATCCATCACCGTGGCCGTTATTTAGCGAACCAATCAAGAACTCCTCGTCTTCTCTCCGTCTATGTAAGCGAGAGCGATCGGAACCCGCGCTACGAAATCAGAAGGCAAGAAACAAGTAGGGGGTTTCCGGGTTCCCATCGTCATGGCCGGTGCCGGAGCCCACCCCTACTACCAGCAGCGGCCGCCGCCGCCGTCGCGTGCTCCTCCCACCCCCTCGATGGAATGGAGCTCGTCATGGAATTGCTTCTCTCCCTCTTCTTGAAGGTCCGCTCGATCCATGTGAGTGGGTTCCCGGGTGACTTGGAAGGGGAGAGAGCTTCATCTCCTCATGAGGTGGAAGCCAGGCTATATGGCCTCTCTTTTCCAGCCGCGAACAGACGCGGAATTCGCCCTTTTCTCCACCCACCTGCACTCCATCATGGCCGCCCAATTCTTTCTCAACGTAAGTTTCTTTTCTCTTCCTACCTTTCTCCCCCATGGACCATCGCTTTGATTGCTTCTGCCTGGTTCTTGGTCCTTGAATGGAGCTCTTCGTGGATTTCATTCAGGGCTTGGAGTTTGATCGGCCAGCGGGTCATATATTGCGTGCAGCGGTGGAAAACAGCAATCTTGGCATCAGGGTTAGGGTTTTGTCGTTTGATACCACATTTGATTTGCTTGTGGTGCAAAGAATATTGTGTTCTTTCTTTCTTTTTTATCTTGTCAAGATCATTTTCATTCTTTCTTCCTGATTGCAAGAATAGTATGCCGACGATGGAGATTTTTGATATTCTTCCCCCCCCCCCCCCCCCCTCTCTTTCTTCTGAAATGTCAGATTTATGGCTACCCTGGTGGTCAAGATAAAATCTATAAATTTATCAAGGAAAATGTCGACTATTCATGTTATCCCTGTTTCGAGGTTATTATTAGAACCGATCGTTTTATCCGTTGCATCGATCGTGGTTGGAGATTCCAACTACAGCTTGATGGCCGCATGGTTGTGTTGTGCAACTCCTGTTCGTATATGGCGTATCCACAAATGTAACTTAGACATCCTAACACCTCCTTAATTTTGTTCATGCAATTAAAAACTAGAAGTTCTCATCCTCTCTGTCAAATTATAATTT